>NC_091209.1:13928217-13953217 GCF_040958095.1 Procambarus clarkii
GCAAGGACCTCCATCGCGGAGGTGGACGAGGTCTGCACGCTGAGGAGGAGGTACACAGGCTCTCTTAGTTCCAGTCCCCTCCTTCACCCTACGGTACACCTACGGTACACCTGCGGTACACCGGCGGTACACCGGCGGTACACTCGAGTGGGCTACACCTTTTATAGCTACACTATAGGGTACACATGGATGAGGGTTGCCTTCTGGCATAGTGTAGGGTACTACGGTACAACTACGGTACATCTACGGTACAAGGGTACACACCTTTAACGACTGTATCTATCAGTAACAGTGCCTTAAGGAGCGTTCTCATGGAAAAATGCGATAATGAAAACTGGTTCGAATTCAATCAAACTTTTTTGACTAGTTGTGTATAAAATTTGGTTCATCTGGCCCAAGTCTCAGCATCGTAGCATAAATAAGAAGGGAAAAAAATATTGAATTGTGTCAAAAATTTTCCAAAATGGTCAAAAACGATTATCAAACACAAGTGTCAACTCAAATCATGTCTATGACTCTCAGCTATCACAATAGCATATATTGAAAAAATTATAATTAGTTTTATTAAAGAAAAAGTTAAAAAATGATTTTCTTGTTCAATTTTATTTTTTTTATTTGTTTATCGGACGATTTGCATGAAATTTATACACCAGACTGCACGTAAGCCTATCTGTAAGGGTGCCAATTTTGGAGGAAATTGGTTGATGTCAACCTCAGCCACAGATGGCAGCACCTTAGAATTAATTTTTTCTTAATTATTTTCAAGTAACATAAATGTTCTTATAACTCTATCATTTGTTATTCAATTTACATGAAACTTACACCTTATATGTAAAGTTTATGTCTCTAAAATCTGGGGCCAGCGTTTTTCCCTAAGTTCATTTATTGATTTTATAATAGCAATAAACATGATATATTTGCATAATTTTTGGGGGGAACTTTGACTATTTGCATTAGGAAAACTAAAGATGTTTTGCAAAATCCCTTTCTACAGATCCTTTATTATATGTTAATGTGTCAGAAAAGTGTCATAGAAATGATTTAATTTGAAACTTGTGGTTGTTATAAGGACTTGAAAATGTGTAAAATTCGTCGAAATAAAAATTAATTAAATCTCCCTTTCTATTTAGGCTGCAGTACTGAAACTTGGATCAGTTGCAGCCTTTTTTTTACATATAAAACGTCAATAAATTTTGATTGCACTAGAACAACTTTTATTAAATCCATGAGTTGCTCACTTAACGGTACACGTCTGTTGCTCCCGCGGTACACTTATGGTACTCCTGTGGTACACAAGGCGTTTACTTGTGCTACACCTGTGGTACATCTGTGGTACATCTACGGTACTCTTGTGGTATATCTACAGTACTCCAGCGGTACCCTTATGGTACACTAGTAGAACACAAGTCGCACACGTGTGGTACACCCACGACACACCTGTGGTACACCAGTACACCAACGGTACACCCACGATACACCTATGGTACACTAGTACACCTGGGGTACACCAGTACACCTGGGGTACACCAGTACACCTGGGGTACGCCAGTACACCTGGGGTACACCAGTACACCTGGGGTACACCGACGGTACACCTATGGTGTACACCCACCATATAAACACCTGTCACGGCTAAACCTACAGAGGCTACACAGGTGTCACGGTGTCACCTGTAAGGTCACGCACACCTGGCTATATACATGTCACTAGCGCCAGGAATCATCATGTCCTTACGCTACCAATTACGAAACCTCTGCATCTTCCCTCGATAATACAGGCCCATTTGTTTCACATTTATTAGACAATTTATTGAGTTTCGAAGCCTCTTGTAGACTCCCGTCCTCGGTCTCAGACCCCCAAAAGATGCATTCATGCTGTTTGCTCCAAAAAAACTATTTTCTCACACACAAATGCATATTTTTATTATATTAGTATACTATGCATGTCTAGGCATAGGTTCGAATCGTGGTTGTTAACGAAGCACTGCTCGAGAAAGGTTCGAACGGAGGTTGTTAACGAAGCACTGCTCGTGAAAGGTTCGAACGGAGGTCGTTAGCGAAGCACTGCTTGAGAAAGGTTCGAACGGAGGTCGTTAACGAAGCACTGCTCGTGAAAGGTTCGAACGGAGGTCGTTAGCGAAGCACTGCTCATGAAAAATTCGAACAGAGGTCGTTAGCGAAGCACTACTCGAGAAAGGTTCGAACAGAGGTTGTTAGCGAAACTTTGCTCATGAAAGGTTCGAAGGTCATCAGTTAGAGAGACGTGTACTCATGAACACAGACCAAAAGGGACTCCATACACCAGCCCAAATCCCTGTTAATGAATAATCAAACACTCTACACAAATACAAATAACAGCCAACCTAACCTAACCTCTGCTTAAATGTGCACAATGTGCTACAATATAAAATTAACTTTTATTTAAGAAAATGCTTCGAAGCTTCGTAGTTCGTCAACTGTGTCATATACGTAAACAAAGCCGCCACGATTGAGGAAAGATGGAAAGGTTTCGTACATAAGGGCTTGCATAAATGTTTAATGAATACTGGCACGGAACTTGGAATCACTATGAGAAGAACCAGGGGAGACATAGTCCTAACGTAGAAAATACTGATCCAGATGAGTTACAGGGATATAACGCTTAAGGAATGAATATTGTGGGAGTGAACACTTGGGGAATGAACACCTGGGGATGAACACTTGGGGAATGAACACTTGGGGAATGAACTGCAGAACAGGTGAAATAAGTCATGGACAAATTACGAGAAAAATTATAACAAATACTCTAGTAAAAAAGAGGTGGGGCCCGAGAGCTATACCCCATGCCGGTATGGCTCTATAATATAGCACAGATTGACATCCAAACTCCAGTGTTCGGAGCCCATGAACTAAAACTCAACCGTAACGACCTAACTTAAGCACTATCAGGTAGGCACCTGATCGTCATTCTTACACCTGTTTATGTATACCTGACTACACCTACACCTGCTAGTCTATACCTGGCTACACCTACACCTGCTAGTCTATACCTGGCTACACCTACACCTGCTAGTCTATACCTGGCTACACCTACACCTGCTAGTCTATACCTGGCTACACCTACACTTGCTAGTCTATACCTGGCTACACATGCACACCTGTATACTTACAAAGAAAATCAGAAGGAGTCATGAGCAGGATTCGAACCTATGTTCTGGGTACTCCTAAGCTAAAGTCTTAGACCACTACGCCACTGAAGCCTAATGAGACTTTCACACATGTCCCCCATAGACTCAGACTTGCGGTCAAGGAATTCTACCTTCTAGGCTTCAGTGGACGCCCCACAGACCCTAGAGGATTCAGTCGAATCACAGGTTACAATGCTTTTGACCATGTGGTGGCGAAGTGGTCTAGGGCGGGTGCTTGGGAGTACCCTGAACATAGGTTCGAACCCTGATCATGACTACTACTGTGTTTTTCACACTTCTTCCTATTTATACCTGAGGGTGATTATGGTGTCATTATACTTGAGGGTGGCTACGGTGTCATTATACCTGAGGGTGGCTACGGTGTCATTATACCTGAGGGGGACTATGGTGTCATTATACCTGAGGGGGACTATGGTGTCATTATACCTGAGGGTGACTATGGTGTCATTATACCTGAGGGTGAATATGGTGACATTATACCTGAGGGTGACAATGGTGTCATTATACCTAAGGGTGACTATGGTGTCATTATACCTGAGGGTGACTATGGTGTCATTATACCTGAGGGTGACTATGGTGTCATTATACCTGAGGGTGACTATGGTGTCATTATACCTGAGGGTGACTATGGTGTCATTATACCTGAGGGTGACTATGGTGTCATTATACCTGAGGGGGACTATGGTGTCATTATACCTGAGGGTGAATATGGTGACATTATACCTGAGGGTGACTATGGTGTCATTATACCTGAGGGTGACTATGGTGTCATTATACCTGAGGGTGACTATGGTGTCATTATACATAAGGGTGACTATGGTGTCATTATACCTGAGGGTGACTATGGTGTCATTATACCTGAGGAAGACTATGGTGTCATTATACCTGAGGGTGACTATGGTGTCATTATACCTGAGGGTGACTATGGTGTCATTATACCTGAGGAAGACTATGGTGTCATTATACCTGAGGGTGACTATGGTGTCATTATACCTGAGGGTGACTAAGGTGTAATTATATCTGAGGGAGACTATGGTGTCATTTTACCTAAGGGTGACTATAAGGTTTCATTATACCTGAGGGTGATTATGGTGTCATTATACCTGAGGGTATAACTACCTGAGGGTAGTTATGGTGTCATTATACCTGATTGTAGTTATTGTGTCATTATACCTGAGGGTGGTTATTGTGTCATTATACCTGAGGGTAGTTATGGTGTCATTATACCTGAGGGTAGTTATGGTGTCATTATACCTGAGGGTGATTATGGTGTCATTATACCTGATGGTGATTATGGTGTCATTATACCTGAGGGTAGTTATGGTGTCATTATACCTGAGGATGACTATGGTGTCATTATACCTGAGGATGACTATGGTGTCATTATACCTGAGGGTGACTATGGTGTCATTATACCTGAGGGTGACGATGGTGTCATTATACCTGAGGGTGATTATGGTGTCATTATACCTGAGGGTAGTTATAGTGTCATTATACCTGAGGGTAGTTATGGTGTCATTATACCTGAGGGTGACTATGGTGTCATTATACCTGAGGGTGACTATGGTGTCATTATACCTGAGGGGGGACTATGTGTCATTATACCTGAGGGTGACTATGGTGTCATTATACCTGAAAGGGGACTATGGTGTCATTATATCTGAGGGGTAGTTATGGTGTCATTATACCTGAGAGTAGTTATGGTGTCATTATACCTGAGGGTAGTTATGGTGTCATTATACCTGAGGGGTAGTTATGGTGTCATTATATCTGAGGGGTAGTTATGGTGTCATTATACCTGAGGGGTAGTTATGGTGTCATTATACCTGAGGGGTAGTTATGGTGTCATTATATCTGAGGGTAGTTATGGTGTCATTATACCTGAGGGGTAGTTATGGTGTCATTATACCTGAGGGTAGTTATGGTGTCATTATATCTGAGGGGTAGTTATGGTGTCATTATACCTGAGGGTAGTTATGGTGTCATTATACCTGAGGGGTAGTTATGGTGTCATTATACCTGAGGGGTAGTTATGGTGTCATTATACCTGAGGGGTAGTTATGGTGTCATTATACCTGAGGGTAGTTATGGTGTCATTATACCTGAGGGGTAGTTATGGTGTCATTATACCTGAGGGTAGTTATGGTGTCATTATACCTGAGGGGTAGTTATGGTGTCATTATACCTGAGGGGTAGTTATGGTGTCATTATACCTGAGGGGTAGTTATGGTGTCATTATACCTGAGGGGTAGTTATGGTGTCATTATACCTGAGGGGTAGTTATGGTGTCATTATACCTGAGGGGTAGTTATGGTGTCATTATACCTGAGGGTAGTTATGGTGTCATTATACCTGAGGGGTAGTTATGGTGTCATTATACCTGGGGGTAGTTATGGTGTCATTATACCTGAGGGGTAGTTATGGTGTCATTATACCTGAGGGTAGTTATGGTGTCATTATACCTGAGGGTAGTTATGGTGTCATTATACCTGAGGGGTAGTTATGGTGTCATTATACCTGAGGGTAGTTATGGTGTCATTATACCTGAGGGTAGTTATGGTGTCATTATACCTGAGGGGTAGTTATGGTGTCATTATACCTGAGGGTAGTTATGGTGTCATTATACCTGAGGGTAGTTATGGTGTCATTATACCTGAGGGGTAGTTATGGTGTCATTATACCTGAGGGTAGTTATGGTGTCATTATACCTGAGGGTAGTTATGGTGTCATTATACCTGAGGGTAGTTATGGTGTCATTATACCTGAGGGTAGTTATGGTGTCATTATACCTGAGGGTAGTTATGGTGTCATTATACCTGAGGGTAGTTATGGTGTCATTATACCTGAGGGTAGTTATGGTGTCATTATACCTGAGGGTAGTTATGGTGTCATTATACCTGAGGGTAGTTATGGTGTCATTATACCTGAGGGTAGTTATGGTGTCATTATACCTGAGGGTAGTTATGGTGTCATTATACCTGAGGGTAGTTATGGTGTCATTATACCTGAGGGTAGTTATGGTGTCATTATACCTGAGGGTAGTTATGGTGTCATTATACCTGAGGGTAGTTATGGTGTCATTATACCTGAGGGTAGTTATGGTGTCATTATACCTGAGGGTAGTTATGGTGTCATTATACCTGAGGGTAGTTATGGTGTCATTATACCTGAGGGTAGTTATGGTGTCATTATACCTGAGGGTAGTTATGGTGTCATTATACCTGAGGGTAGTTATGGTGTCATTATACCTGAGGGTAGTTATGGTGTCATTATACCTGAGGGTAGTTATGGTGTCATTATACCTGAGGGTAGTTATGGTGTCATTATACCTGAGGGTAGTTATGGTGTCATTATACCTGAGGGTAGTTATGGTGTCATTATACCTGAGGGGTAGTTATGGTGTCATTATACCTGAGGGTAGTTATGGTGTCATTATACCTGAGGGTAGTTATGGTGTCATTATACCTGAGGGGTAGTTATGGTGTCATTATACCTGAGGGTAGTTATGGTGTCATTATACCTGAGGGTAGTTATGGTGTCATTATACCTGAGGGTAGTTATGGTGTCATTATACCTGAGGGTAGTTATGGTGTCATTATACCTGAGGGTAGTTATGGTGTCATTATACCTGAGGGTAGTTATGGTGTCATTATACCTGAGGGTAGTTATGGTGTCATTATACCTGAGGGTAGTTATGGTGTCATTATACCTAAGGGTAGTTATGGTGTCATTATACCTGAGGGTAGTTATGGTGTCATTATACCTGAGGGGTAGTTATGGTGTCATTATACCTGAGGGTAGTTATGGTGTCATTATACCTGAGGGTAGTTATGGTGTCATTATACCTGAGGGTAGTTATGGTGTCATTATACCTGAGGGTAGTTATGGTGTCATTATACCTGAGGGTAGTTATGGTGTCATTATACCTGAGGGTAGTTATGGTGTCATTATATAAACAAAAGGTGAAAGACTCCATATAATGGTTCAATATAAAAATAAAATATTAAAAATTTTATATGTCCAGTCACAATATTTTTTCTTGGATAAACTTCCACCACCACCACACTCCAGCAGTCATCCACACCACCACCACCACACTCCAGCAGTCATCCACACCACCACCACCACACTCCAGCAGTCATCCACACCACCACCACCACACTCCAGCAGTCATCCACACCACCACCACCACACTCCAGCAGTCATCCACACCACCACCACCACACTCCAGCAGTCATCCACACCACCACCACACTCCAGCAGTCATCCACACCACCACCACCACACTCCAGCAGTCATCCACACCACCACCACCACACTCCAGCAGTCATCCACACCACCACCACACTCCAGCAGTCATCCACACCACCACCACCACACTCCAGCAGTCATCCACACCACCACCACCACACTCCAGCAGTCATCCACACCACCACCACACACTCCAGCAGTCATCCACACCACCACCACACTCCAGCAGTCATCCACACCACCACCACCACACTCCAGCAGTCATCCACACCACCACCACACTCCAGCAGTCATCCACACCACCACCACCACACTCCAGCAGTCATCCACACCACCACCACACTCCAGCAGTCATCCACACCACCACCACACTCCAGCAGTCATCCACACCACCACCACCACACTCCAGCAGTCATCCACACCACCACCACACTCCACCAGTCATGTATGGGGACTGTATACACAATACACTTGCACTTAGTCTGTTAAACTCTTGGTACCATGTACTTGTACCATAGCTATGTCTGGCTCTCCTCCTCTCACACACATGTCATTGTTAACAAAGTTCGCTGTGCTCAATTGTTCAGTTGTTTTCTTTGTTTCCATCCTGTCATGTATTCCCTGCCTCCCACTATAGCCTTCTTGATCACGGTCATCACCCACTTTACGCCTCCTGGGGAACTTTTGCATTCAAACTCGTGCTATAAGACGGCGCCTGCACAGTGATAATGTCTTGTTTTACTGTCTGGAATATCCACACACACACACACACACACACACACACACACACCACACACCCACACACACACACACACACACACACACACGTGGAGGTAGCAAGGCCTCCGTGCTATGGTGAGTAGGTGAGCTCCTAGGATGCCCAGAAGTGCTTGACCAGCACCTCAGAGCACCTCAGTAGAGGAACACAAAGGTGAGGACACACCCCAGAAGCAAAGCTATCTCTCTCTCGTGCAGGAAAGCAACACACTATCTTCGGTGCGTGGAGGTAAGCGTAGATATTTTAAGCAGGAGAATATCAGCTTGAGGCTTTCTGCAAGTGAGGGAAAGTCTCTCACTTGTTGTCTCTCTCTCTCTCAGGTCGAACCCTGGTGAGTGAGGTCCTCAGTAGCACGGTCGGACCCCAGCCACACCCAGCACTTCTCTCTATGGGTCCACCTCCGCCATCACAGCCACCTAGCGTGTTCACACACACGCGCACACACGCACACCTCAGTCATACACGCACACACACACAATGCACCTTACATAGACACACCCACATACACGCCATAACTCACTCGGTCACACACACACACGCCAGAGGACGGAGCAGGTGTTCCAGTAACAACTGCTTGCTCCTAGGACGAGTAAGCGAGACAGTACCCGAGTAACCCCTTCAAGTACCGGACCTAGATGACCCCCACAGCCACATGCGAGGAACACAATGACACACCGGGTACTGAGGGCTAGCCAAAGTGGACCAGGAACACCTAGGTGACCGTGTGATGCCTGGCTCCTTCAGACTCTTAACTGAGCACAATACAAGAGGAAGAGGGACCAGGGAGCATTTGACTCTCACATTATAAGCTCCAGGAGCTGCTACAGCAGCATGCGCAGGCCAGGAGCAGCTACAGCAGCATGCGCAGGCCAGGAGCAGCTACAGCAGCAGGCCAGGAGCAGCTACAGCAGCAGGCCAGGAGCAGCTACAGCAGCAGGCCAGTAGCTGCTACTGACCAATCAGGATAAAGTGAGGACCACGGGATATGTTATATATCCTAATTAACACGAAACTGTGTATTACTCCAACTCAAATGTTGTTACTACACTAACCATTGATGTTACAGGGAGAGAGAGAGCCCTTAGGCAAGAGTACTGGGGTCAGATATACTGGGGTCACGTATACTGGGGTCACGTATACTGGGGGTCACGTATACTAGGGTCAGGAATGGGGGTCACAGCGTTCTGTATTCCAGTAGGTTCATGTTCTCATTATTTTCTGCCTTCTTCAATTAAGCTAATTGGCGCTTGTTTAAGAAATCACTAATTGCTCCGACAACCTCTGCAATCAGTCAGTTCCATGCTCGGGGAATTTGCTAGGTCAGGATGATGAGTCCCCGTGATCGGCCAGGATGATGAGTTCCCGTGATCGGCCAGGATGATATGAGTCCCCGTGATCGGCCAGGATGATGATTTAGTATGAGATTCACTGGGATGAGTTACTTTGATGGCTTAATATGATGAGTTAGTAGTGTGGTGAGTTTTGATACGTCATTGGTATGAATTGTGTGATGAGTTACCGTGATGGATCTCTGGGGTGAGTTGCAGTGATAACACTATCATCCCCACTACACCACCACCACTTGAGTTAACTACGTTCCTATAACTATCGTCACCAATAAATACACCATAACCACTACCACCACCACTAGCTACACCTACACTGTCATCATCACTACTAAATACACCACCACCATCACCACCACCACTACCACCATCACCACTAACACATAAGTACATAAACCACCACACCTGTACTGTTTTGTACACGTAATGTAAAATGACTTCTTCAAAACCCAATAAATCTTAGCACAAAAGACAATAATTCAATGACTCCTCTCTCTCTCTCTCTCTCTCTCTCTCTCTCTCTCTCTCTCTCTCTCTCTCTCTCTCTCTCTCTCTCTCTCTCTCTCTCTCTCTCTCTCTCTCTCTCTCTCTCACTAATGTCCTCCTTCAAGGCTGAACACCTTAACGAGGACGTCCTCCTCGCAAGAACTGCCCTAGACCCATAGACCATTTGGAAACGCTTTTAATATATAAACGTAAACATTCACAAAGTGAAGACAGCCGTGGGAGCGCGGCGCTGAACCAATAAGCTCTCTGGAGTCTCCTTTACCTCGACAAACACAACGGAATTTATGCTGCCTGCGGCAAGCTCGCGGGCTATGTGGTTCCTTGCTGGGGCTGTTTAGTCTGGGGTCTGTGTGTGGGTGGGGGAGGGCGCCCCCCGTACACATTATGGGGGGCTTGGGCTGGGGAGGGGGGCTCCGTCACACTCACCATCCCCGTCACACTCACCATCCCGTCTCACTCACCATCCCGTCACACTCATCACCCCGTTACACACATCATCTTTCGTAACCATGTACACCCAGCGTTGTACACACAAGTTCAACAGTGGCAATGTGTACATATACACGTACATATCATGTGCATTTATCCCTGGGTGTACACTCAGCCACCATATATCCTTGAACACAAACATACATACGTTCGTAAATGCATATATATATATATATATATATATATATATATATATATATATATATATATATATATATATATATATATATATATATATATATATATATATATATATATATATATCTATATGTCGTACCTAGTAGCCAGAACGCACTTCTCAGCCTACTATGCAAGGCTCGATTTGCCTAATAAGCCAAGTTTTCAAGAATTAATATATTTTCTCAAATTTTTTTCTTATGAAATGATAAAGCTACCCATTTCATTATGTATGAGGTCAATTTTTTTTATTGGATTTAAAATTAACGTAGATATATGGTCGAACCTAACCAACCCTACCTAACCTAACCTAACCAATCTTTATAGGTTAGGTTAGGTTATGTAGCCGAAAAAGTTAGGTTAGGTTAGGTAGGTTAGGTAGTCGAAAAACAATTAATTCATGAAAACTTGGCTTATTAGGCAAATCGGGCCTTGCATAGTAGGCTGAGAAGTGCGTTCTGGCTACTAGGTACGACATATATATATATATATATATATATATAATAATATATATATATATATATATATATATATATATATATATATATATATATTATATATATCACCACCACTGGCAGAATACTCTCTCGTGCTCTTCCTGCGAGACCTAGTCTCGTACTACCTTGAGTGGTGGTAGATCTACGCGAAGCGGCATACAGTATTTTCAAGCACCATTTTATTTCGTGTTCTCTAATGTAACGTTAAATACTCTGTTTGATTGTTTTATTTTGATTGTTTTGCACCCTGTAAGTAAGTCAAGTTTTTAAGGCATTATTTTCAGTCTTGTTATTTGTCTAATTTAATTTTTCTTATTAAAGCATTTAAATTTTTCCATTATGATAATCCTGCAATTATTACACCGTGAAGAAGTCAACATAGCAGTTTTATTTTAATTTGTTTTTACTATTTTTTGTTAATATGTTCGTAGCATTACATCTGCTCTTAGTGATTTTACCGTAACAATATATATAATAACCTACATATATACTGCCACACACATACGAAAATATATATACAAAGAAATTAACATACAAGCACATGCAATAGTTCACACACCAACAACCACAACACACACACCAACAACCACAACACACACACCAACAACCACAACACACACACCAACAACCACAACACACACACCAACAACCACAACACACACACCAACAACCACAACACACACACCAACAACCACAACACACACACCAACAACCACAACACACACACCAACCAACCACAACACACACCAACAACCACAACACACACACCAACAACCACAACAAACACACCAACAACTACAACACACACCAACAACCACAACACACACACCAACAACCACAACACACACACCAACAACCACAACACACACACCAACAACCACAACAACACACCAACAACTACAACACACACCAACAACCACAACACACACACCAACAACCACAACAAACACACACCAACAACCACAACACACACCAACAACCACAACAAACACACACCAACAACCACAACACACACCAACAACCACAACACACACACCAACAACCACAACAAACACACACCAACAAACACACACCAACAACCACAACACACACCAACAACCACAACACACACACCAACAACCACAACAAACACACACCAACAACCACAACAAACACACCAACAACCACAACACACACACACCAACAACCACAACACACACACCAACAACCACAACAAACACACCAACAACCACAACAAACACACACCAACAACCACAACACACACCAACAACCACAACAAACACACCAACAACCACAACAAACACACCAACAACCACAACACACACACTAACAACCACAACACACACACTAACAACCACAACAAACACACCAACAACCACAACACACACACCAACAACCACAACAAACACACTAACAACCACAACAAACACACCAACAACCACAACACACACACTAACAACCACAACAAACACACCAACAACCACAACAAACACACACCAACAACCACAACAAACACACACCAACAACCACAACAAACACACACCAACAACCATAACAAACACACACACCAACAACCACAACAAACACACACCAACAACCACAACAAACACACACCAACAACCATAACAAACACACACACCAACAACCACAACAAACACACACCAACAACCACAACAAACACACCAACAACTACAACACACACACACACACACCAACAACCACAACAAACAAACACACCAACAACCACAACAAACACACACACCAACAACCACAACAAACACACCAACAACTACAACACACACACCAACAACCACAACAACCACAACACACACCAACAACCACAACAAACACACACCAACAACCACAACACACACACTAACAACCACAACACACACACCAACAACCACAACAACCACAACACACACACTAACAACCACAACACACACACACAACAACCACAACAACCACAACACACACACACAACAACCACAACAAACACACCAACAACCACAACAAACACACACCAACAACCACAACAAACACACACCAACAACCACAACACACACTAACAACCACAACACACACACCAACAACCACAACAAACACACCAACAACCACAACAAACACACACCAACAACCACAACAAACACACACCAACCACAACAAACACACACCAACAACCACAACAAACACACACCAACAACCACAACACACACTAACAACCACAACACACACACCAACAACCACAACACACACACCAACAACCACAACACACACACCAACAACCACAACAAACACACCAACAACCACAACACACACACCAACAACCACAACAAACACACAACAACCACAACAAACACACCAACAACCACAACACACACACCAACAACCACAACACACCAACAACCACAACAAACACACACCAACAACCACAACAAACACACACCAACAACCACAACAAACACACACCAACAACCACAACAAACACACACCAACAACCACAACAAACACACACCAACAACCACAACAAACACACACCAACAACCACAACAAACACACACCAACAACCACAACAAACACACACCAACAACCACAACAAACACACACCAACAACCACAACAAACACACACCAACAACCACAACAAACACACACCAACAACCACAACAAACACACACCAACAACCACAACAAACACAAACAACCACAACAAACACACACCAACAACCACAACAAACACACACCAACAACCACAACAAACACACCAACAACCACAACAAACACACCAACAACCACAACACACACACCAACAACCACAACACACACACCAACAACCACAACACACACACCAACAACCACAACACACACACCAACAACCACAACACACACACCAACAACCACAACACACACACCAACAACCACAACACACACACCAACAACCACAACACACACACCAACAACCACAACAAACACACCAACAACTACAACACACACCAACAACCACAACACACACACCAACAACCACAACACACACACCAACAACCACAACCACACACCAACAACCACAACAAACACACCAACAACTACAACACACACCAACAACCACAACACACACACCAACAACCACAACAAACACACACCAACAACCACAACACACACCAACAACCACAACAAACACACCCAACAACCACAACACACACCAACAACCACAACACACACACCAACAACCACAACAAACACACACCAACAAACACACACCAACAACCACAACACACACCAACAACCACACACACACACCAACAACCACAACAAACACACACCAACAACCACAACAAACACACCAACAACCACACACACACACCAACAACCACAACACACACACCAACAACCACAACAAACACACCAACAACCACAACAAACACACACCAACAACCACAACACACACCAACAACCACAACAAACACACCAACAACCACAACAAACACACCAACAACCACAACACACACACTAACAACCACAACACACACACTAACAACCACAACAAACACACCAACAACCACAACACACACACCAACAACCACAACAAACACACTAACAACCACAACAAACACACCAACAACCACAACACACACACTAACAACCACAACAAACACACCAACAACCACAACAAACACACACCAACAACCACAACAAACACACACCAACCACAACAAACACACACCAACAACCATAACAAACACACACACCAACAACCACAACAAACACACACCAACAACCACAACAAACACACACCAACAACCACAACAAACACACACACCAACAACCACAACAAACACACACCAACAACCACAACAAACACACCAACAACTACAACACACACACACACACCAACAACCACAACAAACAAACACACCAACAACCACAACAAACACACACACCAACAACCACAACAAACACACCAACAACTACAACACACACACCAACAACCACAACAACACAACACACACCAACAACCACAACAAACACACACCAACAACCACAACACACACACTAACAACCACAACACACACACCAACAACCACAACAACCACAACACACACACTAACAACCACAACACACACACCAACAACCACAACAACCACAACACACACACCAACAACCACAACAAACACACCAACAACCACAACAAACACACACCAACAACCACAACAAACACACACAACAACCACAACACACACTAACAACCACAACACACAAACCAACAACCACAACAAACACACCAACAACCACAACAAACACACACCAACAACCACAACAAACACACACCAACCACAACAAACACACACCAACAACCACAACAAACACACACCAACAACCACAACACACACTAACAACCACAACACACACACCAACAACCACAACACACACACCAACAACCACAACACACACACCAACAACCACAACAAACACACCAACAACCACAACACACACACCAACAACCACAACAAACACACAACAACCACAACAAACACACCAACAACCACAACACACACACCAACAACCACAACAAACACACCAACAACCACAACAAACACACACCAACAACCACAACAAACACACACCAACAACCACAACAAACACACACCAACAACCACAACAAACACACACCAACAACCACAACAAACACACACCAACAACCACAACAAACACACACCAACAACCACAACAAACACACACCAACAACCACAACAAACACACACCAACAACCACAACAAACACACACCAACAACCACAACAAACACACACCAACAACCACAACAAACACACACCAACAACCACAACAAACACACACCAACAACCACAACAAACACACCAACAACCACAACAAACACACACCAACAACCACAACAAACACACCCCAACCACAACAAACACACCAACAACCACAACAAACACACAACCACACACAAACACACCAACAACCACAACAAACACACCAACAACCACAACAAACACACCAACAACCACAACACACACACCAACAACCACAAACACACCAACAACCACAACACACACACCAACATCAACAACAAACACACCAACATGAACAACAAACACACCAACAACCACAACAAACACACCAACAACCACAACAAACACACCAACAACCACAACAAACACACCAACAACCACAACACACACACCAACAACCACAACAAACACACCAACAACCACAACAAACACACCAACAACCACAACAAACACACCAACAACCACAACAAACACACCAACAACCACAACACACACACCAACAACCACAACACACACACCAACAACCACAACACACACACCAACAACCACAACAAACACACCAACAACCACAACACACACACCAACAACCACAACAAACACAACAACCACAACAAACACACCAACAACCACAACAACTACAACAAACACACACCCCAACAACCACAATAAACACACACACACCAACAACCACAACACACACACCAACAACCACAACACACAAACACACCAACAACCACAACATACACACACACCAACAACCACAACAAACACACACCAACAACCACAACAACCACAACAAACAGACCCCAACAACCACAACAAACACACAACAAACAGACACCAACACACTCACCTTCTCTTGAGGTAATTAACATTGCTGGAGAACGAGGCTTTAAAGCTTGAGAAGGAAATTTTGGCGGTTTCTGGTGGAGTGCACTCACAGATGGCTCCGAGTATGTTGGCGGGGGGAGGGGCCTGGTCCTTCAGCGGGACAGGTAGACAGCGACCTCAGACAACACCACAGGGACCCCCTGGTGTCCCTGTTGGCTCAGCAGACCTGTTCTGTGGTCAGCAGCTTGAGCAGAGAAGCAGATGTTGTTATGGTGGTGGTGGTTGTGGGTGAGTGGATGTTTGTGGTTGAGATTGGTTGACCCGTTGCTTCGGTTGGTAGGCTAGGGGGCTACACCACTACACCCTGCAAGGAACAACAGCACTGAGTTACACTGGGTCATGCTAAACTTGCTTCACCTCAAATGGTTTCTGGTGCTGTCTGTACACCAAGCTTTGCTTCTCTACTTGGCTACTACGGTACATTCACACACACACCACACCACACACACACACACACACACACACAACACCACACACACACACACACACACACACACACACACACACACACACGCACACACGCACGCACACACAGATACAGTACCGCACATGAGACTGCTATTCAAACTTGAGAGGCAGGCAGGAGTAAGCGGAAAGGCCCTAGCATGGGTAAGGAACTACCTAACAGGAAGGAGCCAAAGAGTTACGGTAAAGGGTGAGAAGTCGGACTGGCGAACAGTAACGAGTGGAGTACCTCAAGGATCGGTGCTGGGACCAATTCTATTTCTAATATACGTTAATGACATGTTTACAGGAGTAGAATCCTACATGTTGATGTTCGCGGATGACGCAAAGTTAATGAGAAGAGTTGTGACAGATGAGGATTGTAGGATCCTCCAAGAAGACTTTAACAGGTTGCAGATATGGCCAGAGAAATGGCTACTGGATTTCAACACGAGCAAATGTAACGTTATGGAAATGGGACTAGGAGATAGGAGACCAAAGGGACAGTACACAATGAAGGGGAACAGCCTACCTGTGACGACGCGCGAAAGAGACCTGGGTGTGGACGTAACACCTAATCTATCTCCTGAAGCACATATAAATAGGATAACGACAGCAGCGTACTCCACACTGGCAAAAGTTAGAACATCATTCAGAAACCTAAAGTAAGGAGGCATTTAGGGCGCTGTGCACTGACAGGAAGTTGTGCACTGACAGGAAGTTGTGCACTGACAGGAAGTAGCTAGAGAGAAGACAGTTGAGGTGATGATAGATCAAGCCAAACTGAGATGCTAAGAGGCACAAGAGAAATTCACACCAACATTAAAGACCAAAAACAGTAGGTAATATAAAGGTCCAATAGTGCCAAAAAGCCCCCCAAAAAGCAGGAGAGGGAGAGGAAGAAATACTGAAGTCAAAGGACAGAAGTAAACAGAAACAGGCGCGACAGAGCCAGGCACGAATACAGAAGAACAGTATCAGGCAGAACTATAATATTATATATATATATATATATATATATATATATATATATAATATAGTCATATATGACTATATATAATATAGTCATATAAGAAGGAACATAACAGTGGACGATCAAGTGCCGAAAAGTCTCCTCAGTCAAGTCTGAGTTTCCTCAGCTCCTCAGGGGAGCTGAGAAGACTCCCTCACAGGGAGAGCCTAAGGCTGACTCACCACGCTGAGGAAAGATGAATCATGAGGAAGGGGGGGGAGGTGGGGGATGATAGCTTGCAAGATATAAAGGGAAATTGACGAGACGACAAAGAGGCAATGTTTAAAATGAGAAACGACAGGACCAGAGGAGCCTGACCTCTGGGGTGAGCCACAGGAGTGTGAGGAGCCAGACCTCTGGGGTGAGCCACAGGGGTATGAGGAGCCAGACCTCTGGGGTGAAACCACAGGGGTGTGAGGAGCCAGTCCTCTGGGTGAGCCACAGGGGTGTGAGGAGCCAGACCTCTGGGGTGAACCACAGGGGTATGAGGAGCCAGACCTCTGGGGTGAACCACAGGGGTGTGAGGAGCCAGACCTCTGGGGTGAGCCACAGGGGTGTGAGGAGCCAGACCTCTGGGGTGAACCACAGGGGTGTGAGGAGCCAGACCTCTGGGGTGAACCACAGGGGTGTAAGGAGCCAGACCTCTGGGGTGAACCACAGGGGTGTAAGGAGCCAATAACGTACACGACTCTAAGCGGAATCAACAAATTGTCCGAAAAACCGACGTATAAAATGGGTGATAGTGAAACGACACGACATTGACGGGAACTGGAAACACCAATTAATTATAGAGTCGTTAGGAAGTTTTCTCATAGTGTAAGAGTTTTAAATAAATGGAGCCGGGTAACTGGGGATCTCTGTCGAGTATCAGCAATTCTCACCCTTAAAAGCAGATACGATAATTTACTTAGATGATGAGAGTCGCTCCATTAACCAATATATATAGCTCGGAAGATGGGTCTTAGGAGCTGAAGCTTGACCTTGAAATTATATATGAGGAAAATGTGATTACAGACACACACACACACACACACACACACACACACACACACACACACACACACACACACACACACACACACACACACACACTACAGTAAAACATGCAAGAGGCAGCTATTGTGGGCTCATATGACAAGCAAATCCCACACAGTCAACCAGAAAGTCAATATTTGTTCACTTTTAATACATGTGAGAGAGAGAGAGAGAGAGAGAGAGAGAGAGAGAGAGAGAGAGAGAGAGAGAGAGAGAGAGAGAGAGAGAGAGAGAGAGAGAGAGGTGTGATTGCAACAGGATGCTTCAAGCAACGATAGCGTGAAAATCCAATTATGACCATGATTCATATTCAATGATCCTTGGAGCTAAAGGCAGGGGACTGTTCTACATCTCTCTCTAACTACAGCATTGAATTCTTTTCTTCACGTGTTTCAGTTTTCCATCAAATAATTATCACACCATGCGTGTCAGGCTCCGGGCCAGGTTCTGGCGGGAAACTCCATCAGTTTGGTGTCTGGAACTGCTTGCTCTTGCTGGAACTTGCTGGAACTTGCTGGAAGGTTGTAAGAAGGCTTCAGAGCCTGCCTAGGGCCTACCTAGGCCTCTGGTGCCTACAAGAGCAGGTACCTCTGGCGCCTACAAGAGTAACCTTCTAATGTATCTGGAAGACTTCAGAGCCCGGCTGGAATCCTCTAGTGCCAACTCGGGTAAATCCTTTAATGTTTTCTGGGAGGCTTTAGAGCCTGCCTGGAATCTTCTGATACTGGAACAATAATATTGTGTGAAATGATCCCCTCTTTGCTTTTGGAAACTGTAATGTCTTCTGGAGCCCGCTGGTAGCATCTGGAACACTCTGGTGTCTGCTGGAACACTCTGGTGTCTGCTGGAACACTCTGGTGTCTGCTGGAACACTCTGGTGTCTCCTGGAACACTCTCGTGTCTTCTGGAACACTCTCGTGTCTTCTAGAACACTCTGGTGTCTTCTAGAACACTCTGGTGTCTTCTGGAACACTCTGGTGTCTTCTGGAACACTCTCGTGTCTTCCGGAACATTCTGGTGTTTTCTGGAACACTCTCGTGTCTTCTAGAACACTCTGGTGTCTTCTAGAACACTCTGGTGTCTTCTGGAACACTCTCGTGTCTTCCGGAACACTCTGGTGTTTTCTGGAAACACTCTCGTGTCTTCTAGAACACTCTGGTGTCTTCTGGAACACTCTCGTGTCTTCTGGAACACTCTCGTGTCTTCCGGAACACTCTCGTGTCTTCTAGAACACTCTGGTGTCTTCTAGAACACTCTGGTGTCTTCTGGAACACTCTGGTGTCTTCTGGAATACCCTGGTGTCTTCTGGAACACTCTGGTGTCTTCTGGAACCCTCATTAATGTCTTTTGAAACCCATTAATGTCTTCTGAGACCGTCTTGTGGCTAGTGAATAATTCAAGAGTCTATCGGACATCTCTAGGGCCGGGTTGAAGAACCCTCCAGTCTCTTAGAGAAATCCATTACAACACGTTTTCCAGAACAGGTTCCTGGGTCAGTGTTTGTAGTGTCTCTCTCTCTCACACACACACACACACACACACACACACACACACACACACACACACACACACACACACACACATTAAGAGAGGGTTGTTTAACCAAAGCATCGTAGCTGCCTAATTCTCTGCACCAAAATATGCAATTAGCGAAGATTGAATCTTTTCTGCGGTATAAATTACCCAGCGGGAAGCTTATAGGGCATTATAGTGGTGTGTGTTCGGCTTCCTCCACCTCTGCTATACTGGGGCTCCACCTCCCTCCACCTCTGCTATACTGGGGGCTCCACCTCTGCTATACCGGGGCTCCACCTTCCTCCACCAGTACTATACTGGGGCTCCACCTTCCTCCACCAGTACTATACTGGGGGCTCCACCTTCCTCCACCAGTACTATACTGGGGCTCCACCTTCCTCCACCAGTACTATACTGGGGCTCCACCTTCCTCCACCAGTACTATACTGGGGCTCCACCTTCCTCCACCAGTACTATACTGGGGGCTCCACCTTCCTCCACCAGTACTATACTGGGGGCTCCACCTTCCTCCACCACTGCTATACTGGGGGCTCCACCTTCCTCCACCAGTACTATACTGGGGCTCCACCTTCCTTCACCAGTACTATACTGGGGCTCCACCTTCCTTCACCAGTACTATACTGGGGCTCCACCTTCCTCCACCAGTACTATACTGGGGCTCCACCTTCCTCCACCAGTACTATACTGGGGCTCCACCTTCCTCCACCAGTACTATACTGGGGCTCCACCTTCCTTCACCAGTACTATACTGGGGCTCCACCTTCCTCCACCAGTACTATACTGGGGCTCCACCTTCCTTCACCAGTACTATACTGGGGCTCCACCTTCCTCCACCAGTACTATACTGGGGGCTCCACCTTCCTTCACCAGTACTATACTGGGGCTCCACCTTCCTCCACCAGTACTATACTGGGGCTCCACCTTCCTCCACCAGTACTATACTGGGGGCTCCACCTTCCTCCACCAGTACTATACTGGGGCTCCACCTTCCTTCACCAGTACTATACTGGGGCTCCACCTTCCTCCACCAGTACTATACTGGGGGCTCCACCTTCCTCCACCAGTACTATACTGGGGCTCCACCTTCCTTCACCAGTACTATACTGGGGCTCCACCTTCCTCCACCAGTACTATACTGGGGGCTCCACCTTCCTCCACCAGTACTATACTGGGGCTCCACCTTCCTTCACCAGTACTATACTGGGGCTCCACCTTCCTCCACCAGTACTATACTGGGGCTCCACCTTCCTTCACCAGTACTATACTGGGGCTCCACCTTCCTCCACCAGTACTATACTGGGGGCTCCACCTTCCTTCACCAGTACTATACTGGGGCTCCACCTTCCTCCACCAGTACTATACTGGGGCTCCACCTTCCTCCACCACTGCTATACTGGGGGCTCCACCTTCCTCCACCACTGCTATACTGGGGCTCCACCTTCCTCCACCACTGCTATACTGGGGGCTCCACCTTCACTCACCTAGTTGTGCTTGCGGGGGTTGAGCTCTGGCTCTTTGGTCCCGCCTCTCAACCGTCAATCAACTGGTGAACTGAGCCTACTGGGCTCTATCATATCTACACTTGAAACTGTGTATGTCTCACAATATCCTACTCATTGTATTATACAATAATTTTAAACGATATATGCAAAAAAAATTACATACAATTGCAAATTTTGTATTTGAACTTATTTAGGTAATAAGAAATCCAATGGAGGATAGGAATAATCTGGAGGATCCAAAGTTGCCCAAAAACCTCTGTATTCTCGATTTTTTTACTCCGTAAAAAATGCCACTGTTTGCCTAACCCTGAACGTACAAGCCCAAGCAACCCACTTAACCCATCGAGGCCGACGTATCGAAAACGTTAATTCTAGAGTGGTTTAAATATGTACTAATACGTCAGTTTTTCAACGGATTGGCGGACTCCGATAATAAAGTGACGCATTAGGACTAGAAGGGAAGATTTAGAGCCCAATCTGTCGGTCTTTACCAATGGAAAATAGCCCTAATCTCCCGCTCTTGTATTTTCCTCTCGTATACATCATTGTATTCTGTTCATACAGCTGTGTATACATTTGTGTATTCATGTTTTGGTATTTCACTTAACCTTTGTTTGTTGATATGTTTGTCTTCAACCCTTTCCTTCCCGCCAAACACACACCCAAACTACGACGTTGGTACAACGTTCGAACAAGTTTTAACGCCTCCTAACCAGTTATAACAACCAATATAGCAAGTTGTAACAACGTTCTAATACGTCATAAACACGTTAAGCCAAGATGTAACAACTTTATTACAAATTGTAACAAGCGGAAAATACAGACAGTTTCGGTTTGTGTTTCCAAGGTTCTCCATATCCCCCCTCCCCCTATAACACCCCGCCCCCCCTCCCTATAACACCCCCCCCTCCCTATAACACCCCCCCCTCCCCTATAACACTCCTGTCTACACCAGTGTGTCTGACAGTCCTGTCTACACCAGTTGACGGTGCTAGAGAGACAGAGACACATAAACACACTGGCCGTGAGACAGGGAGGGGGGGGGTGGAGGGGGGGACTTTGATATAGGTTAAAGGGCTCCTGCGGCTATATAATCGGCTATAGCTGTCTGTCTCCCGCCACCACACACACACAAGCGCCCCCGTGTCACACATCAACGGAGCGCTGATGTAGGCTCGCTCTTATGTTTATTGTAGTGCTGGGGAGAGAGGGAGGGAGAGGGGGGGGATGGAGAGAGTGAGAGAAGGAGAGGGACGAGTGAGGGGGGTATAGGGAGGGAGGGTGGGCTGGCAGGGGTTCTAGACCGTGGGTAGGAGGGAGGGCTAGCGAGTGGGTGGGTAGGAGGGTGGGCTAGCGAGTGGGTGGGCTAGGAAATTAAAACTTCAGTATGATAACATTATCCCTCGAGGCTTGGCATGTTATCATTACTCTCTATCTTCAGGGCTTATCTCTGGGCTGCTAGGGGGAGGGAGAGAGAGAGAGAGAGAGAGAGAGAGAGAGAGAGAGAGAGAGAGAGAGAGAGAGAGAGAGAGAGAGAGACAGAGGGGTGGAGAGAGATAGAGAGAGAGAGAGAGAGCGTGATATTGGTGGTCTTACTGTTATGTACAAGGCCAACATCCTCCTCAAAGTTCTGTACCTGGCCCAACTCCGGGGACGTCCAGTAGATGCCACCCGTAGCACTAGGATCTCAACCTTCAACAGTCTCATGCTGGAAGAGCCATTCTCAAGACCATTACTCCATCAGCGATCATTCACTCCTAGACTGACTCGCATCTGGAACTTGTTGGCCCAACAGGTTGCTACACTGGAGATCAGGTCAAGTGATCACATGAAGGCTCTGGCACACAGTTGGCTACAGGCTCATGCATCCTCTTCCTTATATGATTGTCACCTAATGTTGGTAATGAATAAAGGCTATTCCTACTGATGCATATAACAGCCTCGTGAAACATATGGGCATCAAGGAGTAGGTTTCAACTGAACTGAAGTAGGATAACAGCTCTTGCTTGCAGTTTCACCAGGTACGTCATTTAATAGCCCCTATTAACCCTGGTTTTAGTTAAAACAAATACGAGAGATAAGGAGAGAGAGATAAGATACAGTGACGAATAGTGTCTTATTCCTGCTGTTGTTATTATTATTATTATTATAATTTATTCTTGCTAAGTTGTTTTAGCAAGAATATATATATATATATATATTAATCATTATTAATAACTAATCCTTGAGCCTAGACACAAGTACTTTGCTTCCATGAGTGCCTCATCCACAGGACTCAAGTGCCTCTGAAACGTAAACACTAACTGCCATTAAAACGACCACACGAAAGTTGATGACACGCACTCCAAACATATCAACATTAACATCAAACACACTCCAAACATATCAACATTAACATCAAACACACTCCAAACATATCAACATTAACACCAAACACACTCCAAACATATCAACATTAACACCAAACACACTCCAAACATATCAACATTAACACCAAACACACTCCAAACATATCAACATTAACACCAAACACACTCCA
>NC_091209.1:13955717-13978217 GCF_040958095.1 Procambarus clarkii
AGAAAATGGAAGCGGCTCGCGAAATTGACCTACTGCCCCGTTTTCTGTTTTGGGTTCTCTGGTAGGTTAGGATAAGGGCACTTTAGTACGACGTTGGGAATCTTTAGGAGCACAGGCTGTCCTGTCTCCTCTCACTCTTGCAATCTCTTTAAGTCTCTCTCCACTCACTCACCCAATCAACATCTGTATCTCTCTCTCTCTCTCTCTCTCTCTCTCTCTCTCTCTCTCTCTCTCTCTCTCTCTCTCTCTCTCTCTCTCTCTCTCTCTCCTCTCTCTCTCTCTCTCTCTGTCTCTCTCTCTGTCTCTCTCTCTCTGTCTCTCTCTCTCTGTCTCTCTCTCTCTCTCTCTCTCTCCTGCTGCTTGATGTGAGTGTGTTCCTGCTGGCCGACACCCTCGCGTGTGCTCCGTGTCTCCTCTTGATGTGAGTGTGGCTGGTGAAATGATAATATTTATCTTCTTAATGAGGGGAGTAATTATATCTCTCCAAGGTTACAATTTGCTTTTGTTTTGCTTCACTCCAAGAACACACTGACTGCCCGGTCTTAAATGACATTGTTTTCGTGATGTCTACGGCGGGTAACGACCCTTTGCTCGCCAGTGATGACTTCTTAGTGCGGCGATAACCATTGGTAAAGATGAGTAATTACGAGAAGTCAGAAGTGAAGAGTTGTTTTGGATTTTACGAATTCGTCAGGTGATCAGCTGATTGTGTTTACATCCTAGCGGCCCCTGCCTCAACCTGCCCTCAGGTTGGGCTCATTCACACATGTTAGCGTACTGTATAAAATGCACACTGCCTCCACACTACCACCACACTACCATCACACTACCACCACACTACCACCACACTACCACCACACTACCACCACACTACCACCACACTACCACCACACTACCACAACACAACTCACGTCTAATCAACCAACCCCTACCAACCACCCTTAACACAATCTTCCTTCTATACCTGGCCACAAGCAGGTCGCCAATGAACCCGAGCGAGGAATAACAAGGCAATTACCAGCAGGTGGTCGTTAGCGGAGCAGTTAAGGGGTCGAAGGGTGGTTGATCCCGTGTTCCAGCAGTCCCATCTCCACACACACCAAGCGAGACACACATACACCAAGCGAGACACACACACCAAGCGAGACACACACACCAAGTGAGACACACACACCAAGTGAGACACACACACCAAGCGAGACACACATACACCAAGCGAGACACACACACCAAGCGAGACACACACACCAGCGAGACACACACACCAAGCGAGACACACACACCAAGCGAGACACACACCAAGCGAGACACACACACCAAGCGAGACACACACACCAAGCGAGACACACACACCAAGCGAGACACACACACCAAGCGAGACACACACACCAAGTGAGACACATACACCAAGCGAGACACACACACCAAGCGAGACACACATACACCAAGCGAGACACACACACCAAGCGAGACACACACACCAAGCGAGACACCAAGCGAGACACACACCAAGCGAGACACACACACCAAGCGAGACACACACACCAAGCGAGACACACACACCAAGCGAGACACACACACCAAGCGAGACACACACCAAGCGAGACACACACACCAAGCGAGACACACACACCAAGCGAGACACACACCAAGCGAGACACACACACCAAGCGAGACACACACACCAAGCGAGACACACACACCAAGCGAGACACACACACCAAGCGAGACACACACACACCAAGCGAGACACACACACCAAGCGAGACACACACCAAGCGAGACACACACACCAAGCGAGACACACACACCAAGCGAGACACACACACCAAGCGAGACACACACACCAAGCGAGACACACACACCAAGCGAGACACACACACACCAAGCGAGACACACACACAAGCGAGACACACACACCAAGCGAGACACACACCAAGCGAGACACACACACCAAGCGAGACACACACACCAAGCGAGACACACACCAAGCGAGACACACACACCAAGCGAGACACACACACCAAGCGAGACACACACACCAAGCGAGACACACACACCAAGCGAGACACACACACCAAGCGAGACACACACACCAAGCGAGACACACACACCAAGCGAGACACCAAGCGAGACACACACCAAGCGAGACACACACACCAAGCGAGACACACACACCAAGCGAGACACACACACCAAGCGAGACACACACACACCAAGCGAGACACACACACCAAGCGAGACACACACACCAAGCGAGACACACACACCAAGCGAGACACACACACCAAGCGAGACACACACACCAAGCGAGACACCAAGCGAGACACACACACCAAGCGAGACACACACACCAAGCGAGACACACACCAAGCGAGACACACACACCAAGCGAGACACACACACCAAGCGAGACACACACACCAAGCGAGACACACACCAAGCGAGACACACACACCAAGCGAGACACACACACCAAGCGAGACACCAAGCGAGACACACACCAAGCGAGACACACACACCAAGCGAGACACACACCAAGCGAGACACACACACCAAGCGAGACACACACACCAAGCGAGACACACACCAAGCGAGACACACACCAAGCGAGACACACACACCAAGCGAGACACACACACCAAGCGAGACACACACACCAAGCGAGACACACACACCAAGCGAGACACACACACCAAGCGAGACACACACCAAGCGAGACACACACACCAAGCGAGACACACACACCACGCGAGACACACACACCAAGCGAGACACACACCAAGCGAGACACACACACCAAGCGAGACACACACACACCAAGCGAGACACACACACCAAGCGAGACACACACCAAGCGAGACACACACACCAAGCGAGACACACACACCAAGCGAGACACACACACCAAGCGAGACACACACCAAGCGAGACACACACACCAAGCGAGACACACACACCAAGCGAGACACACACCAAGCGAGACACACACACCAAGCGAGACACACACACACCAAGCGAGACACACACACCAAGCGAGACACACACCAAGCGAGACACACACACCAAGCGAGACACACACACCAAGCGAGACACCAAGCGAGACACACACCAAGCGAGGACACACACACCAAGCGAGACACACACCAAGCGAGACACACACACCAAGCGAGACACACCAAGCGAGACACACACCAAGCGAGACACACACCAAGCGAGACACACACACCAAGCGAGACACACACACCAAGCGAGACACACACACCAAGCGAGACACACACACCAAGCGAGACACACACACCAAGCGAGACACACACCAAGCGAGACACACACACCAAGCGAGACACACACACCAAGCGAGACACACACACCAAGCGAGACACACACCAAGCGAGACACACACACCAAGCGAGACACACACACCAAGCGAGACACACACCAAGCGAGACACACACACCAAGCGAGACACACACCAAGCGAGACACACACACCAAGCGAGACACACACACCAAGCGAGACACACACACCAAGCGAGACACACACACACCAAGCGAGACACACACCAAGCGAGACACACACACCAAGCGAGACACACACACCAAGCGAGACACACACACACCAAGCGAGACACACACACACCAAGCGAGACACACACACCAAGCGAGACACACACACACCAAGCGAGACACACATACACCAAGCGAGACACACACACACCAAGCGAGACACACACACCAAGCGAGACACACACACACCAAGCGAGACACACACATTTAGGTGTAATCATGACTGGTTTAACCCCATGAATATTTCAGTGGCTGACGAAAACAGCCGAGGAATTGGTAATGGGATGGAGGGAGATAATGGGTAGGGGATAATAGGAAGGGGTAATGGGGAGATGCAGTGGGGAATAGATTATAGGAAAAGGGGTAAAGGAGAACAAGATAATGGGAAAGTAGGTAATGGGGGTTACTCAAATAGGGAACAAGAACGCATATAGGGGCGTTTTTTGCTATTATTTGTATCCAATTTTGGACCTAGTTCGAGCCCCACTGTGATGCCCTCTTCGTCCCCTCTACACCTCTCCCGTCTCCCTTTGATAGCCTCATATTTCACCACCAACTTACCTTTCATCTCTCTTTATTGACGTTCTCTCCAAACCTGTTCACCCCTTTGTCATTTTTCTTTCATTCACACACACACACACACACACACACACACACACACACACACACACACACGCACTCACACACACACACACACACACACACACACACAGAGGGGGGTAACCTCCCACCATTATCCCCCCCCCCCAGACACCCCTGCCTGTGACACGCCCTTAAACCTGATCCCAATTTAATTATTGAGATTAAAAATAGAGTGAGAGAGAGAGAGAGAGAGAGAGAGAGAGAGAGAGAGAGAGAGAGAGAGAGAGAGAGAGAGAGAGAGAGAGAGAGGGAGAGAGAGAGTGAGAGAGAGAGAGAGAGTGAGAGAGAGAGAGAGAGAGAGAGAGAGAGAGAGAGAGAGAGAGAGAGAGAGAGAGAGAGAGAGAGAGAGAGAGAGAGAGAGAGAGAGAGAGAGAGAGAGAGAAGAGAAGAGGCCATCCCACCCTCTCCTCTTCCTATTATCTTTTATCTCTTCTTCCTCTCAATTTCATGTACTATTAAGGAAGATAAATTGGGGCGCGGAACTAAAGGACAGAGGTATGGACAGAGAGGAGGAGGAAGGAGGGATGTGTAGACAGGGACGAGATAGAGACAGACAGATAACCGTCAAAAGCCACGGACGATGTAAACAATTACGAAAGCCGGAATAATGCCAGACAGACAGACATGACAGAATACAAAGTACATCAAAGACGCCGACAGTAAGAGCCAGGTCAGCCTCTAAGGGGGGGGGGGGGGGGGAAGGGTAGATTACGGACAGGTGAGGGGAGGTTGGGGAGGACAGGTAAGGTGGTAGGGGGGGGGGAGGTAAGGGAAGAAGGGAAGATGCACGAAGGAGACACCCATCTCCCCCTTCAACCTGTCAACACACTCCCCATCCCGGCCTATACCTGTCTAATACCCGTCCATCGGTACAGGAACATGTGATGTAGGACCAAGAACTGTTCTGTCTCGTACAACTATACCATTAGACCATGGAGCTCGTATACAATAGGTCTATACCAGGCAGTTCCTATTTAAACCTAAACGAGCTCATTCATATATATATATGTGTGTGTGTGTGTGTGTGTGTGTGTGTGTGTGTGTGTGTGTGTGTGTGTGTGTGTGTGTGTGTGTGCGCGCGCGTGCGTGCGGCCGGCTGTGTTTTATGACCGTCTGGGGGAATGTATTTAGTGTTTTATTGTCGTGTTTGTCTGCGTGTGATGCCTCTCAAACGTTTCAAGCCGAGTCTGCCTTTTTTATAAATCACACTCGCCTGTTGTTCTGCTGTAATTGTCCATTTGAACCTAACCAATCGACTGCGAGTGGCTTTGACACATCAATGAACCAAGAGTTTCTTTTTTCTTATTAATGTCAACTCACAGCAAAATTAAAATTGAAACTGCTCTCTCTAACGACAGGTAATGCATGTCATTCTCCTCTTTGATTAACGAGCACTGGGGTAGTAACGAGTTGCTATATTGAAAGGCCTATTATAACTCACTCTTTTATAACTCTATTATATATCTTTATATATCTATTCACTCTATTATAACTCACTCTCACTGCCTCTCCAGCTCTCTCCCACCGCCAGTGCCTCTCTCCCACCTCTCCTCCCTCCCTCTACCGTAGTCACCAGGCCCCGGGGATTCGCTCAATCCCCGAGGCTGTAATCACGACCCGTTTTTATAATACTCTTTAAATCTCACAGTATTTGTGGCACTTTCGTAAATACGCGGCCAGGGCCAATCCTGTGTTGTTTATCTGTTGGTCTCTCTCTCTCTCTCTCTCTCTCTCTCTCTCTCTCTCTCTCTCTCTCTCTCTCTCTCTCTCTCTCTCTCTCGCTCGCTCGCTCTCTCTCTCTCTCTCTCTCTCTCTCTCTCTCTCTCTCTCTCTCTCTCTCTCTCTCTCTCTCTCTCTCTCTCTCTCTCTCTCTCACTCACACACACACACAGGGGGAATAGAGGGAAGAGGGGATAGACTCGTTCCTCTCAATGTTTACTGATGATGCAAAAATTATGAGGAGGATTTAGACAAGAAGATAGTATGAGGCTACAAGATGACCTACACAAACTGAAGGAATGGTTCAACAAATGGCTACTAAAGTTCAACCCGAGTAAATGTAAAGTGATGAAACTAGGTGGAAGAAATAGGAGGCCAGACACAGGATACCGAATGTTAGATGAAGTCGTTCGTGAAACGGACAGAGAGAAAGATCTAGGAGTTGATATCACACCAAACCTGTCTCCTGAAGCCCACATAAAAATAATAACATCGGCGGCGTATGCGAGGCTGGCTAACATCAGAACAGCCTTCAGAAATCTGTGTAATGAATCTTTCAGAACCTTGTATACCACATATGTAAGACCAATCCTGGAGTATGCAGCCCCAGCATGGAGCCCGTACCTTGTCAAGCACAAGACTAAGCTGGAAGAAAAAGTTCAGAGATATACCACTAGGCTAATCCCAGAACTAAGAGGCATGAGTTATGAGGAAAGACTGCGTGAACTACACCTCACGTCGCTGGAGGACAGAAGATCTCGGGGAGACATGATCACCACATATAAAATTCTCAGAGGGAATTGACAGGGTAGACAAGAATGGAGTATTTAACACGGGTGGTACACGCACAAGGGGACACAGGTGGAAGCTGAGTACCCAAATGAGCCACAGAGATATTAGAAATTACTTTTTTCAGTGTGCATGGAATGCACTAGGAAGTGATGTTGTGGAGGCTGACTCCATACTTGAGAAGGTCAGGCACCTGTACACCAGAAGTTTGACAGTTTGAGAGGCGGGACCAAAGAGCCAGAGCTCAACCCCGGCAAGCACAACTAGATGAGTACATGGCCCTACACAATTAACCCCGCTAGAGCAACACCCAACAAGCAGCAGCGACACTCACGCTTCAACGACAAAACTGACTCAAAACGCACCAAAAAAAAAAAAAAAAGTTTTATTAAATTTTATTTTTATGTTTTTATTAAGGCCTGTCGGTCGTCTCTCACTCCATCATAGGAGGACTGAATTCCAGATCACACATTATCCTGGACACGTGTTCCTTCAGCTTGTTATAAGAAGCAGCGAGCACCGGAGATATCTATCTTGAGGTTATCTTGAGATGATTTCGGGGCTTTAGTGTCCCCGCGGCCCGGTCCTCGACCAGGCCTCCACCCCCAGGAAGCAGCCCGTGACAGCTGACTAACTCCCGGGTACCTGTTTACTGCTAGGTAACAGGGGCATTTAGGGTGAAAGAAACTTTGCCCAATTATTTTTGCCTCGTGCGGGAATCGAACCCGCGCCACAGAATTACGAGTCCTGCGCGCTATCCACCAGGCTACGAGGCCCCCGATATGTGGAGAGATAAGGTCTAAATTTAGTTGTGTAAAGGCGGGCGAGTTTTTAAAGTCGAGTTGTGGTTGTACGCAGAGAGGAGGGAATTGTGAGGGGAAAGCGCCAAGGCATGACGACTATGTAGCACTGGGAAGGGGTCAGGATAAGGACTTGGGATGGGACGGAGGAAAGGAATGGTGCCCTACCACTTGTGGACGGTCGGGGATTGAACGCTGACCTGCATAAAGCGAGACCGTTGTTCTACCGTCCAGCCCAAGTGCTTGGGCAATGTGGCAGCCCGTCCTCCAAACCAAGACAGAAAAGTGATTCCATCCACCCGCCAAACCCCAGCTGTTTATGAATGAAAAACGGTTTACACACGACTTACAACTGATTCCGTTCGAACACTTCCGGAACAAGTGCTTCACTGACGACTTTTGTTCGAACCACAACGCAGTAAATGCTTCACCCACGTACTACAAATACAAATAATCGCCAACAGAACCTAATCACCTAACCTATGCCTATATATGTACAATATGCTAATATATTAAAATATTAATCTATATTTGAGAAAATTTATGTTTTGAATGAACAGCATTTTCAAATTTATGAATGCGTCTGTGGGGTCGAGCGCTGGATGGAATGGACTTGAGTCGAGGATGGGTTGCCTTTTCTTAATCTTAGACGGTTTTGTTTCCAATTACTAAACAGTTAATGAGGACCGAAGCACCAGGAGGCTGTTTATAACAACCATATGACTGGTGACGATGCACATAAACTGTTTAATACATGTAAACACCAACCAAAGATTGAGAAAAAGATGTACAGGTTTCTGAAGTGGTTGAGGCACATGTTTGGTGACTCCAGGTGAGTGAGTGGCACTCAGAGGGACACATTCCCAGGTAATAACTAATGAGGTAGTGGAGTATTGGTGCCCTCGTGTGTGTGATAATTACTGTGGGTGTAAATGATGATTGTGAGGTGTTGACCCACCTCACAATCATCAACACTCTCAGGTCTCTGAGAGTGTTGTCCTCGATGACCAAGAGTATTGACCAGCGTCTTAAGCACCTTAACACACACACACACACACACACACACACCACACACACACACACACACACACACACACACACACACACACACACACACACACACACACACACCACCACACACACACACACACACACACACACACACACACCACCACACACACACACACACACACACACACACACACACACCACCACACACACACACACCACCACACACACACACACACACACACACACACACACACACACACACACACACACACAAACACACACACACACACACACACACACACACACACACACACACACACACAAACACACACACACACACACACACACACACACACACACACACACAAACACACACACACACACACACACACACACACACACACACACACACACAAACACACACACACACACACACACACACACACACACACACACAAACACACACACACACACACACACACACACACACACACACACACACACACACACACACACAAACACACACACACACACACACACACACACACAAACACACACACACACACACACACACACACACACACACACACACACACACAAACACACACACACACACACACACACACACACACACACACACACACACCCTCCTCTCTGACCTCTTCTAGCGTCCTCCTTTTCCAGCACCTCTGTTTCTCAGTCTCTCCTCCTTCCAGACCCCCATTTCCTAAGAGTGTACCACTATTCCAGATGCCCATTTTTTTCCCCTATTTGATATCCCTCATTTCCCTGCTTCCACGTGTATGTGTACTATTCATAAAAGCTGGATTTCTATTTTACTTGAATTCCTATTTTCTTTCTGGATTCCTATTTTCAGTACAGTTCAACTAACTCGAACTGTGGAATGCCCATTTTTTCTCCCTTGCCTATTATACAATCTACTGAATATCCAATTCCCTATTCCCCCTCTACCCTTTCCCCTATGAACCTATTTATACTCGTATCCCCTTACCGAGAACCAATTTACAACTGCTGGAACATAATACCCAAGTTAAATGTCAAATTACAGTTTCCGAATGCCCATTTATCTCCCCAAGTGTCAGTTTACAATTACCCCGATGCCATTTTGTCCTGCTAAATGCCAGTTTACAGCGATTGAATATCAGTTTACGTAATTTTAAATTAGGTGAATGTGTCTGCGACGCCAGACCTCCGCTGTTGTGTGAATTGTAGTGGATACTGGCACCTGTCCCTGGCGACACCCTTCCCTACCCTGTCCAACCTATCCCTTTGGGTGGAAGAGAGATGCTACCTATCCCTCTGGGGGAATGCTATCTATCCCTCCCCCTACCCCCCCCCCCCTTAAATCAACAATCACTTCCTATTTTAAATTCTTGTTTGCATTTTATTTGGTTCTTTATTTCCCCTTTCTTGTTCCATTTTTTTCTTAGTGGGTCCTTAAAGATACTTATTTTTTTCCCTTATTTGCTTATTATTCCAGCCCTGAAGCCTGTAAAGCCACACAGACTGTTATCAGGCTCAGGCTACCAGCTGGGGGGGCGGGGGGTATTGGGTATCTTTGTTTATAATGGACGCGGCCCCCCCTAGGGGTGAGGGGGGCAGGGGGGCTATCTCAGCCCCTTGCTGAAGGAGGTCTAGAGCCCACTAGAGCACACAAGAGCCCCCCTAGAACCCTCTAAAGCCCAGTAGAGCCCACTAGAGCCCAGTAGAGCTCATTGTACCCAAGAAAGACAGCCTCCGCAGCCCGGCAGGACCTCAACAACAGCTCTGGCAACGGTCAGACGCCGAATAATGTTCAGGAATTCATCTCTTGTCAGCGGGCCTAAATGTTATCATCATTCGCGAGACGTCTGATGAATACACAATTGTCCTACAGCTACGGGCTGGTCCTAGGGCAGCCTTGGCTTCTTCTCTTGGGTTTGATTGGATTTTACTCAGGTCTAGAAGCGCCTTGGCTCTGTAAACGTGATTTTACTCAGGTCTAGAAGTGCCTTGGCTCTGTAAACGTGATTTTACTCGGGTCTAGAGGCGCCTTGGCTCTATAAACGTCAAGAGGGAGTGCTTCTCCTCTGATACAACCGTCTCTTCCTGGATTTATTTCCTGTGATAAGCGTCTTTCAAGGGATTTATGTGATTTTTCAAGACGTTCTACATGGGGGTGCCTCTGGTATGTACACGAGCTGCGTATTAGGATGGAACTCATTAGGAATGGCATTACGTGTTCACCTTTACCTGCGGGCCAGCATCTCTAGTGGGCCTCGACGGTGCCAGGAAGGCAGGGGCTTGTCAAAGAGATATCCCCCCAATAATCCACGAATATTTTTTTTTATCTGTTAATGTTTAGGCATTTGCAGCTTCAGCGGGTAGGCGGTTCCATAGGTTTATATTTAACCATATTGGTAAGACATCATCTCCTGTGTTCTGTGCAACATTGTAATTTGTTGAGCTTGAAGCTGTTGGACTTTTGGACTTTTTGCTGGACATTGAACTTTGAGAGCTGACTTATTTCTGGAATAATTATTCCTCGGTGTGCGCTGAACTTTACCAACGCGGATGTGTGGTATTGAAGGTGAGGTCTCCATGTGTGGGTACCGTAGTGTGGTCTCCATGTGTGGGTACCATAGTGTGGTCTCCATGTGTGGGTATCGTAGTGTGGTCTCCATGTGTGGGTACCGTAGTGAGGTCTCCATGTGTGGGTACCGTAGTGAGGTCTCCATGTGTGGGTACCGTAGTGTGGGTCTCCATGTGTGGGTACCGTAGTGTGGTCTCCATGTGTGGGTACCGTAGTGTGGTCTCCATGTGTGGGTACCGTAGTGTGGTCTCCATGTGTGGGTACCATAGTGTGGTCTCCATGTGTGGGTATCGTAGTGTGGTCTCCATGTGTGGGTACCGTAGTGAGGTCTCCATGTGTGGGTACCGTAGTGAGGTCTCCATGTGTGGGTACCGTAGTGTGGGTCTCCATGTGTGGGTACCGTAGTGTGGTCTCCATGTGTGGGTACCGTAGTGTGGTCTCCATGTGTGGGTACCGTAGTGTGGTCTCCATGTGTGGGTACCGTAGTGAGGTCTCCATGTGTGGGTACCGTAGTGTGGTCTCCATGTGTGGGTACCGTAGTGTGGTCTCCATGTGTGGGTACCGTAGTGTGGGTCTCCATGTGTGGGTACCGTAGTGTGGGTCTCCATGTGTGGGTACCGTAGTGTGGTCTCCATGTGTGGGTACCGTAGTGTGGTCTCCATGTGTGGGTACCGTAGTGTGGTCTCCATGTGTGGGTACCGTAGTGTGGTCTCCATGTGTGGGTACCGTAGTGTGGTCTCCATGTGTGGGTACCGTAGTGTGGTCTCCATGTGTGGGTACCGTAGTGTGGTCTCCATGTGTGGGTACCGTAGTGTGGTCTCCATGTGTGGGTACCGAAGTGTGGTCTCCATGTGTGGGTACCGTAGTGTGGTCTCCATGTGTGGGTACCGTAGTGTGGTCTCCATGTGTGGGTACCGTAGTGAGGTCTCCATGTGTGGGTACCGTAGTGAGGTCTCCATGTGTGGGTACCGTAGTGTGGTCTCCATGTGTGGGTACCATAGTGTGGTTTCCATGTGTGGGTACCGTAGTGTGGTCTCCATGTGTGGGTACCGTAGTGTGGGTCTCCATGTGTGGGTACCGTAGTGTGGGTCTCCATATCAGCTGGCAATATCCCCAAGCCTCAACCCGGAAGTGGATGGTCACCAGGTTTTATTCACTATTAACTATTCATATTCTCAGAATTTCACCCTATAGTAATTTTGACAGGTTGTAAATCGATTGACGGGTCATGTAGCAGGAAAAATAGAAAGGAAAGGTTTATTATAAACAGTAAGAAGCGAGAGCTCTACGCTTGCTAGCAGGAGTCAGTATACTTGTACTCAAACTACTTGAGTGTGCCCATGTACTCAAACTACTTGAGTGTGCCCATGTACTCAAACTACTTGAGTGTGCCCATGTACTCAAACTACTTGAGTGTGCCCATGTACTCAAACTACTTGAGTGTGCCCATGTACTCAAACTACTTGAGTGTGCCCATGTACTCAAACTACTTGAGTGTGCCCATGTACTCAAACTACTTGAGTGTGCCCATGTACTCAAACTACTTGAGTGTGCCCATGTACTCAAACTACTTGAGAGTGCCCCTGTACTCTACATGGGGGTACCCATGCCTCCTACATGAGGACCACATAGTGGTGGGGTTTACGCGCATGCGCACCCTTCCCGCTGACAAATAGGTGCCGCCTGACAAGAGTCGACTCTCTGGGGTCGTTTAGCTAAAACGTTGCATGGCTCCCACGGGCCCAATAACATATGCTAATCTTCCTGTTTTTATCCATTCAATCGTTATTGTTTGTCTGTTCTGGTACTTTACGGAACACGCGCGCGCATACTCGCTCGCACACACACACGCGTATACTCGCACACACACACACACACACACCCTCACGCGTGTGTGTGCGAGTGTAAAATGTTACTAAAGGCAGTTGAAAGGTGTAATTACGAGTGTTGAGGCAATATATAGCCACTTTGCAGTTCAGGCAGAAGTGTATCGTACGTGTGGCAACACCGGGGAGGTGTTGTACAGTCGGGTTCGTTCTCAACAAATGGGAATTCCGGGTTCGAATCCCGGTGGGACAGAAATGGTTGAGCACGTTCCCTGTGACGTAATGCACCTATTCACCTAGCAGTAAATAGGTACCCAGCAGTTAGTCAGCTTATTGTGGGGTTACATCCTGGGGGAGAGAGGGGGGGGAGGACCTCGATATATAAACCTAACATGTATATATACACTGGCTGCCTGTCCCCCAGCACAATGAATTATTATACGTGCCTCATGTATGTATGAATGTATAACGGATGTATAATTAGCCAATGTTGTGAGAAGAGGTACGTTTGGCATCCGGCGCAGATATCTTAAGGCATGTACGATATCTGCGACACGGCCCGGCAGCGCGCACCAACAGCAGGAAGAGGACATTTGACTCTCCAGGTCAGACGCCTTGTGGGTGCTCACCTTCAACTTCAGCGGTGCAGTCTATGCTTACTTGGTTATTCATTATGCTTATACCTGCGGGCTTGGTGTCCCGCACCACCACCTCCTCCTCCTCCTCCTGCGGGCTTGGTGTCCCGCACCTCCTCCTCCTCCTCCTGCGGGCTTGGTGTCCCGCACCTCCTCCTCCTCCTCCTGCGGGCTTGGTGTCCCGCACCTCCTCCTCCTCCTCCTGCGGGCTTGGTGTCCCGCACCTCCTCCTCCTCCTCCTCCTGCGGGCTTGGTGTCCCGCACCTCCTCCTCCTCCTCCTCCTGCGGGCTTGGTGTCCCGCACCTCCTCCTCCTCCTCCTCCTGCGGGCTTGGTGTCCCGCACCTCCTCCTCCTCCTCCTCCTGCGGGCTTGGTGTCCCGCACCTCCTCCTCCTCCTCCTCCTGCGGGCTTGGTGTCCCGCACCTCCTCCTCCTCCTCCTCCTGCGGGCTGGGTGTCCCGCACCACCACCTCCTCCTCCTGGGTTGGCGGCAGCGAGTGACTAACTAATGTGCTCTAAAATCATAACTTATCGAATAATATGTTCTCTTAAGCCTTTAAGTGCGACCTCTTGATTTCGTTAGTGCTTCTTTTAAGCTTTTTTAAGTGCTCCATCTTTTCTCTCTTGGCGTATTAAGTGCTAAATCGTCCCTCTTGACCTATTAAGTGCTAAATCGTCCCTCTTGACCTATTAAGTGCTAAATCGTCCCTCTTGACCTATTAAAGGCTCCATCTTGACCTATTAAGGGCTGCATATGAATGTGTGTGTGGTGCATCTTGCATAAAACACAACCTCAGGAACCAATATAACTCTGGCTATAACTATAACAGGTGCATAACCAGCATATTTTATGGTGGCAGTTCTAGCATATACACCTAATTATTTCTACCTATACAATACCGTATATTTTCCTGCATTATTGAACATTTTTTTTTTTTTTTTTACAAATTAGTGTCCTATTTATGAAGCCAAATTTAATGCACAAACTTATTATAGCTCGTACAGTGAAGACTGCTTATGTAAAAGGTGGAGGTCACGGTACTGATGAGCTCAGAAGAGTTAGGTCATAAGTTGACCAGACCACACACTAGAAGTTGAAGGGACGACGACGTTTCGGTCCGTCCTGGACCATTCTCAAGTCGATTGTCAAGTCACAATCGACTTGAGTATGGTCCAGGACGGACCGAAACGTCGTCGTCCCTTCAACTTCTAGTGTGTGGTCTGGTCAACATACTTCAGCCACGTTATTGTGACTCATCGCCTGCATTAGGTCATAAGTGTCATGATTTGGAAAGGTCAAATGTCATGAACAAATTTGGTATGTCACGAAGGTAACCGTAACCACTGGTGGCAGCGGTGGGATCCAAGGTCACCAACTTGGTGTGTTGTAACTTATAACGTGTTTATAACAAGGTGGTTACTGTAGCAGCCTCTTGCATTACTTGTGTTTGTGCCTGACCAAATGGTGGTGGGAATGATGAACAAATCCACAAGGGCCGTGACGAGGATTCGAACCCGCGTCCGGGAGCATCCCAGACACTGCCTTCATCGACTGAGATGATGTATTCTTAGCGGTAAAAAGGAAAGAAACTATCGGGGAAAAGCGTCAAGCCATTACTACTATTTAGTACTTGGAAGGGATCAGGATTTGGGATGGGATAGAGAGGAGGAATGGTGTGAGAAGTGTGTTTGATCCTATCGTGTCCTTAGTATGAGTGCTAAGGACTCCAACCTAAGTCCCGAGAGAGAGAGAGAGAGAGAGAGAGAGAAAGAGAGAGAGAGAGAGAGAGAGAGAGAGAGAGAGAGAGAGAGAGAGAGAGAGAGAGAGAGAGAGAGAGAGAGAGAGAGAGAGAGAGAGAGAGAATACTAAGATCCTGCGTGCCTGTATTCGCACGCAGTTTACGTAAGCATAAAGTCAGTTCACACGGAGAGAAGTGTCATGGCCGCCACATGTCTCAGGCACTGAGCCTCGTTACACACGTCTTGTCCCAAAATAATGAACTTTATTACATATTTACTTCATCCAGGAATGCTTATATATGTACGTAATGTTATTAATGCTTGTTATGAGTGATATAAGCAGAAATGTTGTCGTCATTACCATGGACGAATAATACACAAATTAAACACAAGACGATTCGAGAAAGCTCGTTTTAGCTTAGCTTAGGTTAAGCTGTTTTTAAGCTCGGTGGGTTAAGTTAGGTTCGTTTGGTTTAGGTCAGGATAGGTTAGGTTGGTTTGGTTATGTAAGTTGTAAGATCCGCTGGCGACATGCACTGTGTGCGACAAGAGTTTCTTCCCAACGGTATGGCGTGAGAAATCCTTTTAGAAATATTATTTTTTAATCAGCTCAATAATTGGTATACAATTAATATATAAATAACAGGTTGTATGCCTATATAATCATTATAATCGCCAATAAATATAACATCAGTCTTACCAATGCGAAATATGATCGTATATGTTGACGTTGTAGTGTTTGGGAAAACGCAAAACTTTGCGACGACACATCGCCTCTTGGCGGGAAATTAATCTTGAGGGGTAACTAAAGTGTTGTGTAGATGCGCGGCGACCCCTGGCGTTCCCAGGGGAGACGAGCGCCTCACCCAACGCCATAGGACCAACTGGAGACCTATCGACACCCATTAACATCATCCAATAGGGCGACAGGCGCCCTGTGACCCCTGAGTAGTAGAGCAAGAGTGGCGACCTCTCGCAGGAACGTCCTCCATTGTCGCCAAGAAGGAGGAGGAAGAACCGGACTAAGAACCGCCGACCCGGGAAGCACTGAGCCAAGTCGGCGCCGGACGCCCCGACGTCAGATCTAACCGGAAGACATATAGATATGTAAGCGCTTTGGCATCATCACATTGTCTTCCCACACACAAGACAACTTGAGCCTGAAGAACCAAGGGTAAAATCCCAAGTCAAACACCCCCATATACTTAAGAAATAAATATCAAGCAATATTCCTGTGCAAGGTGACTTGCAAGCAATCTATAAATTGTTATTACAGGGAGGAGTCGTAAAGATTATTACCTGCTGATAGATGAAAGAGGGAGCGAAGCAATTGTAAAAATGCTAAATCTTGCATGTGTGGTCATACGAGGTGATGGACAAAGATGGCGGAGGGAGCGCGGTGGTGCCACATGTAGTGGTGGTGGTGGCAGGCAAGCACAAGGACGCTTCCTCCCCACCAGTGAATGGAGGGAAATGCGCTATAATATATTAATGGTGTGTATAATGAATAGGACAATTGTGAAACTTTTAAAGCAAATTGGTGTGTTCTTCTCTTATGGATGACGTCGTGATTGGTCCGGAACAACGGTGTCTCTGTGTCTGTCTGTGTCTCTCTCTCTCTCTCTCTCTCTCTTCCCCTTGGCTTCCACAGCCGGCCTGGCGGTGACACATTTCTCAAATACATAGCTGGAGTTGACTGCAATATCCCCTCCTCCCCTCCCCCCCCCCCCCTCCGACTCTCACTATTTGCATACATCTCCCACCTATTGACACCCCCCCTGACCCCCCCCCCCTCTCTCACTAACGGGTTCACACTCGACAGTTTTGCATGAATTAGTCCAGTCAATTGAATGATTACAATCTCTAAACTGATCATTCATTCGACTGGACTAATTCGTGCAAAGTTGTTGAATATGAATCAGTGAAAGACATATTATATTGAATCTTGAATTGATAAAAAAGTAGTGAATTAGACAATAATAATATATCGTGAAAAACTATATAATAGACAGCTTTATAATTGGTAAGATTTATGATAGGTAGATGAAGAATAGATCTAGGTAGATGAAGAATAGATCTAGGTAGATGAAGAATAGGTAGATGTAAAGAATAGACGCATGTGTAGTATATTACAAGAATGAGGGGACGGGTCTATCCACACATCACATTCATTATTTGATACTGTGTTTAAGGATGTTGATTTAGTCAGGTGTGTGTGGGGGGAATATATAATCCCAAACACCTGTCTTTGCTCTCTGAATTCCTCGATAATGTGTTCAAACACGAAAAAGTTCGGAATTTTCCTTTCATTTTTTTTCCTACGGAGATACTTATGCATAATTGGATTACGTGTTTTTTATGATTATTCGTGCACACGCACATGCGCACACACACACACACACACACACACACACACACACACACACACACACACACACACACACACACACACACACACACACACGAAAATAAATCATTAACTATAGCATGTATTACGCATTAGAAATTTACACAACTTTTCGAACCCACATGGTTCATTCTCAAGTGAAGAGACAGAGTCCTGGACGTATTGGATTTATACCATTAGGGAGATCAGATACAAATATAGGTGAAGCGTATCATACACAACGTAACCCTTCACATACTCTAAGGTAGCTGTATGACGGTAGGAAGATCTATACGTAAGAACTATACGGATGAACAACATGGATGGACTATCTGGATATGAAGTATACGGAAGATCATATATGGTAAGATCGATACTATATAATGATTCCTTAATCCCGGTAATATAGCTCTCTATATATCATTATATCAAAATACTGACTATATCGTCACGTGGTTTAACAGGCTGTTGATCTCTGTTAATTATCCTTCAAGAAAATAATGGGGCCATACAATAGGCTCGAACCTTCGTTGCTGGATTCCCCACCATCAGCAAGGAACATTCACTACCGACTAGGGGCAGTTCAGAAACGCCAGTTCGAGCCCATTCTAAATATTTTCTCACAGATATCCTCACATACATGCCGTGTTATTGTCCAATTCTGTAAATAAATAATAAATTCAAAAATACATGAACTGGGGAAACTGTATTTTTCATTCCAATATATTTTTCAGCTTTGTTTTATCCACTACATCATCAATATGGACATGAGAATTTATTTATATAGAAAAATATCAAATTTTCTGCGGTATATATTTTTTTAATTTTATTGATTGACGTTACTTGGTGAGGATTGATGATCGGGGGATTAGACAAAGCGAGGGAGAGACAGATAGAGAGACAGATCGACAGAGAGAAGGAGAGGAAGAGAGAGACAGAGCCAACAAGGGGACACTCGACTACACAGCGCCAACAGAAGCGACGAGAACAAAGAGTCATTCTTTCTCCATCAATACTACCACAATCTCCGGCTGGTACGACCATCCACTGGCACCAGCTTCCACACACAACTACGACCCCTCCATCCAACAAACCACACATCCAAACATAAGTTGATCCACCAAGTCAATCCATCAATCCAAGCTTAACATCTAACCAGATGACCACAAGTACAAGGAATAACACACATGACAAATTGTTAATTAACGTTAACTTCAACTTCCCAACCTCTAAATCCCTTTTGCAAACCACTAAACCGAACCGGTTACTCTAACACCCGGTTTAACGCACCCAAGGAGAAATTAATCTCCTGTACCCCTTAAAACGATGCTTTGTACACACACACACACACACACACACACACACACACACACACACACACACACACACACGCACACACGCACACACACACACACGCACACGCACACACACGCACGCAGAGAGTGAAACTGGAGACGTTTCGCCCCCTACCAGGAGCTGAAGATCCCCGGCAAATCCCTCCAGTATTGGCGAACTGATCCTCCAAGATTGGCGGCCTCTGGCGCCATATTTCCATCAAATTAGCCAAATTGTCTGGAGCGAGCGAGTTGTGGTGTCTCCCTCGGCCACCGGGGGACCTGCGGTTGATACCGGGAACACCAACAGTAACACACCAGGTACCGGGAACACCAGTAATAACACACCAGGTACCGGGCCCCAGTTAATGCCTCGTCCTCTCACTAATTCCTTCCCTCCATAATTATCATCATTCTTTGCACTTTTTCTTATTTTTCTATTGCCATTATTCCGGCATTTTATTTGGCGGTGGTATATAATAATTCTCTCTCTCTCTGTCTCTCTCTCTCTCTCTGTCTCTCTCTGTCTCTCTCTCTCTCTCTCTCTCTCTCTCTCTCTCTCTCTCTCTCTCTCTCTCTCTCTCTCTCTCTCTCTCTCTCTCTCTCTCTCTCTCTCTCTCTCTCTGTCTCTCTGTCTCTCTCTCTCTCTCTCTCTCTCTCTCTCTCTCTCTCTCTCTCTCTCTCTCTCTCTCTCTCTCTCTCTCTCTCTCTCTCTCTCTCGCTCGCTCGCTCGAACACAACCTTTTACCAGCCCAACATCCATATAGCCGGGACACGCGAAGGCACTTAAGCGTCTGTATGTGGTGACGCCCGTGGTGCAGGACAAGACTGAGGACAACACTATACTGAGGGAGTAGAAGACTGAGGACAACGCTATACTGAGGCAGCAGAAGACTGAGGACAATATACTGAGGGAGTAGGAGACTGAGGACAACACTATACTGAGGCAGCAGGAGACTGAGGACAACACTATACTGAGGCAGCAGGAGACTGAGGACAACACTATACTGAGGGAGTAGAAGACTGAGGACAACGCTATACTGAGGCAGCAGAAGACTGAGGACAATATACTGAGGCAGTAGGAGACTGAGGACAACACTATACTGAGGCAGCAGAAGACTGAGGACAACACTATACTGAGGCAGCAGAAGACTGAGGACAACACTATACTGAGGCAGCAGAAGACTGAGGACAACAATATACTGAGGCAGCAGAAGACTGAGGACAACACTATACTGAGGCAGCAGGAGACTGAGGACAACACTATACTGAGGCAGCAGGAGACTGAGGACAACACTATACTGAGGGAGTAGAAGACTGAGGACAACGCTATACTGAGGCAGCAGAAGACTGAGGACAATATACTGAGGCAGTAGGAGACTGAGGACAACACTATACTGAGGCAGCAGAAGACTGAGGACAACACTATACTGAGGCAGCAGAAGACTGAGGACAACACTATACTGAGGCAGCAGAAGACTGAGGACAACAATATACTGAGGGAGCAGAAGACTGAGGACAATATACTGAGGCAGTAGGAGACTGAGGACAACACTATACTGAGGCAGCAGAAGACTGAGGACAACACTATACTGAGGCAGCAGAAGACTGAGGACAACGCTATACTGAGGCAGCAGAAGACTGAGGACAATATACTGAGGCAGCAGAAGACTGAGGACAACACTATACTGAGGCAGCAGAAGACTGAGGACAACACTATACTGAGGCAGCAGGAGACTGAGGACAACACTATACTGAGGCAGCAGGAGACTGAGGACAACACTATACTGAGGCAGCAGAAGACTGAGGACACCATACTGAGGCAGCAGAAGACTGAGGACAACACTATACTGAGGCAGCAGAAGACTGAGGACAACACTATACTGAGGCAGCAGAAGACTGAGGACAACACTATACTGAGGCAGCAGGAGACTGAGGACAACAATACACTGAGGCAGCAGAAGACTGAGGACAACACTATACTGAGGCAGCAGAAGACTGAGGACAACACCATGGCTCATACCGGCTGTGTTTGAAGCAACATAATAGGCTGATGAATCACTTTTAGAGTCACAACAGCCACAATAGATGTCTCGGGTGATAGAATTATGCGCCAGATTTTGCCAAAAGATTTTGAAGCATCTTTAACCACAATATTACATTAATATGTCGCTTTATGCATCCTTCAACGACCCTTAACTGTTCGCCCCTGTTCACCCAGCAGTAATTGTGGACCTGGGGCCAGATTCACGAAAGCACTTAAGCAAGCACTTACGAACGTGTACATCTTTCCTCAATCTTTGACGGCTTTGTTTTCATTTATTAAACAGTTTACAAGCACGGAAACTTCCCATTCAACTGTTGTTATTGTTATAAACAGCCTCCTGGTGCTTTGGAGTTCATTAACTATTTAATAATTGGAAACAAAGCCGCCAAAGATTGAGAAAAGATGTACAGGTTCGTAAGTGTTTCCGTAAGTGCTTTCGTGAATCTGGCCCCTGGTTGTAATACCATTGGCGGGTCGTGTTCCAGGGGAAGCTAGTGGAGTAACGTGTATCCTGGGTAGTTTGAACATCCTGATGCCTGTAAATAAAACCATTTGCTTTCGAGCCATTAGCTCTTGGACCCCGCCTTTCTAATCAATCTATTCTTCCTCTATTATGTCTATTATGCGTCATTATTGTGTGTTTTCCTGTTTATCTTAGCAAGTTTTCTTGGTTTAGGAATTAATATGATAATTACATATTTAAAGCCGCGATGCTCTTGATAATTGTGTGAACAGTGAGACAACAGGTGTTCAGCACCTGTTCACTTTGTTCATGCATATGTCGGGTGCCTGTACCGCTGCTCTCACTGTGAGGTGTGAGGCATGGTGTAGGAGCTCCTAGGGGGGGTTACTCATGCCCGTGTCACCTCTTGTAGGTTTCTCATCAATCATCAATCTCAGGTATGAGCTGGGATTGAGGGGGGGTACAGAGTGAGAGGAAGAGGAAAAGGTTGAAGGGTTGAGGAGAGAGAACACTGTGGATGAGAACACTCACCACAGGTAAAGAGTGTAGAGAGTGATCATTGGTGAGAGTGACTGGAGGAGTGAGAGTGGTGTGGTGAGAGTGAGGCGGTGAGAGTGAGAGGGAGGGGTGGGAGAGGGGGATAAGGGGCGGCTAGACACTTCGATCGCTCTCACTCCTGCCCGAAAATTTCCGAAAACGAGGGTCCTACAGCTGGTAGTGAAGATAAGGAGCCTTAGATGACAGGGAGGGAGGGGGAGGGAGGGGGTGTGGAGAGAGAGAGAGAGAGAGAGAGAGAGAGAGAGAGAGAGAGAGAGAGAGAGAGAGAGAGAGAGACAGAGACAGAGAGAGAGAGAGAGAGAGAGAGAGAGAGAGAGAGAGAGAGAGAGAGAGAGACAGAGACAGAGAGACAGAGACAGAGAGGTAGGTGAGTTTAGATGCAAAAGCGAGT
>NC_091209.1:13985717-14138217 GCF_040958095.1 Procambarus clarkii
TAGATGCAGTCAACCCAACCATCTCTTTCCTGTAATATCTCTGTGGCTCGATCATAGAAACTGAGTAAATTCGTTACACAGGATCTTCCAGATCGAAAACCATACTGTCTGTCTGATATTATATCATTTCTCTCCAGGTGTTCTAACCATTTATTTTTAATTATTTTTTCCAATATTTTGACTATTACACTTGTCAAAGAGACAGGTCTATAATTGAAGGGGTCTTCCCTGCTTCCACTTTCGTAGATGGGAACTATGTTAGCCATTTTTCCACACATCAGCTACGACTCCTGTACACAGGGATGTGTGAATAATCAGTTGAAGTGGAATGCTGAGCTCAGGTGCACATTCTCTCAGAACCCATGGTGAAACTCCACCGCCTTTCCTAATTTTTCTGTCCCGTCAGCCTCTTGGGAATATGACCTCGTTTAAAATATCATCTTCAAGTTTTGTCTCCGTGAGTGCAACAATGTCTGGTGTCTGCAGCTGTATTACATCACTTAACTCCAGTACCTTTGATCTCACTCCATCTATGTTGGTGTATGCGATCTTCAGGAACATGTTCCCCCTCTCCTTATTCTTCACTACCCCTTTATCTAGTGATTTTGTTGGTTTGCCTTTATGTACCACTTTACTGGTCTGCCTGCCCCTATCACTTTGTAGAAAAAATAATTGATTTTTTCTTCATTGCTGCTCTCATTTAGACGTTTTGCCTCGGCGAGGTTCAGTTTCAGCTTCTTTCTGTCTTTCGAAAGATCTCGTCTTAACGACCACACTTTCTCATCCTCATCACTTTGTAATTTTCTAGCGTTCCTTAGTACTTCTTCCATCTGTTTGGCACCGTTTAGGGTGATCCTCAAAGGTCGATCTTTCCCCTTTTACATATCTGCCTATTCTCCTGTAGTCGCAGACATTCTCTATGGTTGTAAGACCTTCCACGAGGCCAACAATTTTATCTACTACTTTCTCTTCTTCTACAGCCGTTTCTCACCTAGATGTTATCCCCTTTTCTTTGCAACCAAAAATGATCAGGGACTTACTCCGATCAACTGTGTTTTGAACCAATTTAGGATTTGATGCCAGTTCCTTTCTCACTTGCAGCATAATGTTTGTTTTATCTTGGTTGCTGCAGTGTTTGGCTTCCTTTACTGCTTCTTCTATTCTGTCCTTCTCCTTGGCCACTTGTGCATAGGTGAGTTGCATATCTTTCTTGCACTGTTCTATTCCCTGTGTAACTTCCTCCATCTGTGCTGACAAAAGCTGTTTCTCCTGTTGAATTTCCTTACCTAACCTATTGTAGTCATTTATGTTTAAATTTGCTTTAACTTCTTCTAAAGCTGTTTTTAAGAGTTTATTTTCTTCTTCCATGGCTTTACAACTTGTTTACAAATGATTCTTGTCCTTGCACAAGTCCTTCACTAACCTCTCAAGACCCAATACTTTGCTACTAAAGTGGTCATTACTTTGTTGACCAGACCACACACTAGAAGTTGAAGGGACGACGACGTTTCGGTCCGTCCTGGACCATTCTCAAGTCGATTGACGTCATTCACAATCGACTTGAGAATGGTCCAGGACGGACCGAAACGTCGTCGTCCCTTCAACTTCTAGTGTGTGGTCTGGTCAACATACTTCAGCCACGTTATTGTGACTCATCGCCTGCATATGGTCATTACTTTCTTTCAATTTGCTGATTAGTTCTACATGATAGTTTACTATCATTATTTTTGCCAACGTGATGTGTAGACTGCTTATATCAATGCCTTCTTTATTGAAACCACCCAAAAATCTAGCTCTGTTTTGCTTTCCTTCTTGTCGGCGGCCATCTTGAATGACATCCATTTTTTTTCACTTCCCTTTCAGCCCACACCACATACGTGAGACCAGTACTAGAGTATGCAGCATACCCTTGTTATCTCACCTATTTTTCCAAAGCACTACACCTTTATGTTCCTTGGGAGACCACTTCTGTGTGTGTGTGTGTGTGTGTGTGTGTGTGTGTGTGTGTGTGTGCTTGGGCTAAACCCATACATTTTCATCACTTTAAAAAAAATTATACATTTGGCTCTGTTGAGAACCGTTTTCAACTGGGAATATTTGCAATGGTTTTATTGACACCATTTATTGTTTTATTGTGTGTATCTGATTGTTTGATTGTCTGCATTTATTGTGTTAATTGTGACGGTGTTGGTGCCGTCACTTTCACTCACCATCGTTAAGAATTAACACGTTAATTGGCAGTTACATTAGAGTGCATTTGGGAGCAGGAGTACAATCTTGTGTATTGTGTACAATACTTATATTGTACGTGATCAAGTACGTGAGTTAGGAAGTACGTGAGTTACCAAATACGTGAGTACGTGAGTTACCAAAAACGTGAGTACGTGAGTTAGCAAATACGTGAATACGTGAGTTAGCAAATACGTGAGTATGTGAGTTAGCAAATACGTGAGTACGTGAGTTACCAAATACGTGAGTACGTGAGTTAGCAAATACGTGAGTACGTGAGTTAGCAAATACGTGAGTACGTGAGTAACAACACAAGCAGCTTGAAACATAATATTTAGTAATAATTATTTTCATACACAGTGAATGAATCACAGTTTACTCATGATTGTACTCATGCCCAATGTCTTCTCTGACGGCCCCTACAACTGCTACACCCTGGGGGCCCAGAACATGGGCCACACCGTCACAGGGGGCCCAGAACATGGGCCACACCGTCACAGGGGGCCCAGAACATGGGCCACACCGTCACAGGGGGCCCAGAACATGGGCCACACCGTCACAGGGGGCCCAGAACATGGGCCACACCGTCACAGGGGGCCCAGAACATGGGCCACACCGTCACAGGGGGCCCAGAACATGGGCCACACCGTCACAGGGGCCCAGAACGCGGGCCACACCGTCACAGGAGCCCAGAACACGGGCCACACCGTCACAGGGGGGCCTAGAACCCGGGCCACACCGTCACAGGGGCCCAGAACGCGGGCCACACCGTCACAGGGGGCCACAACCCGGGCCACACCGTCACAGGGGGGGGCCAGAACGCGGGCCACACCGTCACAGGGGGCCCAGAACGCGGGCCACACCGTCACAGGGGGCCAGAACGCGGGCCACACCGTCACAGGGGGCCACAACCCGGGCCACACCGTCACAGGGGGCCACAACCCGGGCCACACCGTCACAGGGGGCCACAACCCGGGCCACACCGTCACAGGGGGCCACAACCCGGGCCACACCGTCACAGGGGGCCAGAACGCGGGCCACACCGTCACAGGGGGCCAGAACGCGGGCCACACCGTCACAGGGGCCACAACCCGGGCCACACCGTCGCCAGCAGCAGCGGTACCTCCTCTTTAAGCAAGCGGCCCACCGCAGTACCTCGCCGCCTTAAGCCGCCGTCCACTTACGGGAACTTTACTAAACTGTACCGTGCCTGTGTGGTGGTGCAGGGTACACAGGTGTATGGGGGACACAGGTGTGTATGAGGGGTACACAGGTGTATGGGGGACACAGGTGTGTATGAGGGGTACACAGGTGTATGTGGGGCACACAGGTGTGTAGTGGTGTAGAGTACACAGGTGTATGGGGGGCACACAGGTGTGTGTGTGGGGGGTACACAGGTGCCATTACGTGTGACGTGACTGAGAAGAGGAAGATATTTAGGAATATTGGTCATGAGACGGAGCCCAGGAGCTGCAGCTCGTGGTCACTGTAGAGGGCAGAGGCTAGCCAGCCCTCGAGGGCGGGCTCACAATCAATACAACATAAGCAACATATGCAACTTTGCAAAGGGAGGGAATTATCAGGGGGAAAGCGCCAAGCCATTACGACTATATAGCACTGGGAAGGGGTTAGATTAAGGATTTGGGATGGGACGGAGGGAAAGGAATGGTGCCCAACCACTTGGACGGTCGGGGATTGAACGCCGACCTGCATGAAGCGAGACCGTCGCTCTACCGTCCACGTAGTAAAATGTAGAACACTTTTCAGGTCGCTAAGCCAGTCGTCTTTCGAAACACTACTTCACGTACGTGAGAACAATACTAAAGTATGCAGCGCCAGGATTATATCCGTAACACCACATACGTGGACCCAATACTGGAGTATGTGGGGCCAGAATAGCAGCCTGAACACCACATACGTGAGACCAATACTAGAGTATGCAGCGTCAATATTAAACCCCTTACTTCGCTGAGCACATAAAGTCAATGTGTAGATTGTTTCAACATTGTTGATTCGAAAACTAAAAGAGTTTTAACACAATGATAAGACATACTGAACTAAATTTCCTCTCGCTGCAGTGATGAGCCGGAAGAGACATGGTCACGACGTACAAGATACAGCTAGACAAGAGCACAACTCTACAATGGAAGCCAAGTTCTGTGGTCTAAAGATTTATATCTAGCTTTGTTCCGGTAAAAGATACGAGGATTATATTGGTATTGGACGTTGTTGAACTGTAGGTCTGACGGAGCCCAAGAGGCCAGAGCCAGGGCCCATGAGCTGGAACTCGACCCCGGCAACAAAGAGGTGTTTACACACAGATGAGGAAGTGGTGAAGGAACACCTCCGGCCACAACTTTAAGTGAGGGAAATAGTGTTTGCGAGGAGGCGGGGCCCAGCAGCTAACCATTTTCACCAAGAGCATGAATATATATATATAAGCACACACACACACACACACACACACACACACACACACACACACACACACACACACACACACACACACACACACACACACACACACACGAACAAGGGGACACAGGTGGAAGCTGAGTACCCAAATGAGCCACAGAAACATTAGAAGGAACATTTTCAGTGTCAGAGTAGTTAACAAATGGAATGCATTAGACAGTGATGTGGTGGAGGCTGACTCCATACACAGTTTCAAATGTAGATATGATAGAACCCAGTAGGCTCAGGAACCTGTACACCAGTTGATTGACAGTTGAGAGGCGGGACCAAAGAGCCAGAGCTCAACCCCCGGCAAGTACTAGGCGAGTACATACACGCTAAAAATAGTATACCGATTCAATTTCTTACTAGAAACAGAATGGACCCAAATCACGGTGGTATATGTAGAGGAGAGTACAAGGAAGCTGTTTTAGTTACACTGATTTAAAGAGTGATTACGGTACAGGAAGTGAGCACAACGCGTTTCGAACAGGAGTTTCGAACAGGTCAACTGAGAAGTGTACGAAATAAGGACTATCTATTGCGCTTACAAGTTCATTGTGGTCTCTTGTGTTGATCACTGTTCAGTCTATCACACTCGGGCCTTCCAGAAGCCGTGTTCAGACGCGATAAACAACACGCAATGGGTGATTAGACGTTAGGTTTGTGGGAGGTTACCATGCAAACTAGCGGTAGTTAATGCTCTACCCGAAAGACTGTAATTGAGTGAGTGGGTCAGTAGTTAAGAGTATACCAACATGTCGGTCACTGGGTTACACACACACACACACACACACACACACACACACACACACACACACACACACACACACACACACACACACACACACACACACACACACCATTCAACCACCCCTAACTAACTTAACAAGCGCCCTGTTAACAGGACAAGCTGTTCTGTACGAACCACCAGTACCTGTGAATCGCCAGGAGCAGTTCCCCTCACCGGACACAATGGCAACTCTCGCAGAAATGATTTTTTCCCCCTTGGAGTACACGCCCACCCCCGCACTCAGGCGCCGGGAACTCTCTCTCTCGCTCCAAGATAATCCCCCTTTCCCGGTCCCGGCACGCTATAGACGGGTTGATATCCCGTAGGAGGGAGCGATTGGGCGGTGTGTGGGGCGGCCTGGTGCTGGAGGAGGGCCCTGGGGCATGGGCGTGAGTGAGCGAGGGCGCCGCAGAGAGCCAGAGGTACTCACCGTTGCTGCTGGCTGGGGAGAAGGTCTCCGAGTGGCACCGCTGCTCCCACACAAGTCCACCTCGCGTCCCAATCCTTGCCAGAGTCACGACGTCGGCTCCGTCACGCGCCACATAACCCCTCGCCACATACTCCTGCGCCTCTACCCAACATGCTCGCCACATGACAAACACGCCATGTCACCCATGCATGTCTCCTGCACGCCCTCAATGCCAATTGTTATGAATTTAAAATGGGGAAATAAATTTGCAGAGATTGGGATGGAGGAGTGAATCGATATGGGGCGCGCGCTCCCCTCTAGCGGCCGGGTCTGCAATCCTGGAAATCAATGGCAACAGTTGAGGGGTCGGCGGGCAAGTCAGCGCCTGGCATGTTGCATGGTGCTCACAGTCGCCGGCAACATTTGCAACATCCCCTCACCTCCCCATGTGTCATGCAAGATGTGGCAGCGTCGGCTATAGTGCAGGAGGACGACCCGCGCGAAGTAGTCGAGTCCTTAGCATCCCATTATCGGCCATCCGCGCCCCCCGCCTTCCCTTGTGTCGCCCTCGCGCTCAAGGGCAAGTGCCGCCCCTCGCGCTCAAGGGAGAGGAAGGACAATAAGGTGTTGGCGGGAGGTGGATAGGGACAGGTCACGGCTAGTGAGACCCGCGGGCGTGTGGGTCCTCGAGGGGTCCTCAACACCAGCCGGCCACTCCACCCTCCCCGGGTGTGGCCGCCTGAAAGGAATTACCAAATAATTATGGGTTAATTGGGGTTTAATTGACGGACAAGTGAGATGGGATGGGCACAGGAGCCACGGTGGGGCGTGGGATGGGTCCACTATCCTGGGTAGTTATAGTCACCGCCGGGGTCGCTCCAAGATAAGGCTGACATAATGCCAAAACGGCTTCTGAATATAAAGAGTTTTCTGGACCAGAATCACGAGGACAGTTATTGACGAAGACGTTGGTTGACGTCAGAGTACCATCTTGACTGGTTGAGGAGGAGCCAGACCTCTGGGGTGAGCCACAGGGGTGTGAGGAGCCAGACCTCTGGGGTGAGCCACAGGGGTGTGTGGACCCAGACCTCTGAGGTGAGCCACAGGGGTGTGAGGAGCCAGACCTCTGGGGTGAGCCACAGGGGTGTGAGGAGCTAGACCTCTGGGGTGAGCCACAGGGGTGTGAGGAGCCAGACCTCTGGGGTGAGCCACAGGGGTGTGAGGAGCCAGACCTCTGAGGTGAACCACAGGGGTGTGAGGAGCCAGACCTCTGGGGTGAGCCACAGGGGTGTGAGGAGCCAGACCTCTGGGGTGAACCACAGGGGTGTGAGGAGCCAGACCTCTGGGGTGAGCCACAGGGGTGTGAGGAGCCAGACCTCTGAGGTGAGCCACAGGGGTGTGAGGAGCCAGACCTGAGGTGAACCACAGGGGTGTGAGGAGCCAGACCTCTGGGGTGAACCACAGGGGTGTGAGGAGCCAGACCTCTGGGGTGAGCCACAGGGGTGTGAGGAGCCAGACCTCTGAGGTGAGCCACAGGGGTGTGAGAAGCCAGACCTAGGTGAACCACAGGGGTGTGAGGAGCCAGACCTCTGGGGTGAGCCACAGGGGTGTAAGGAGCCACTTCTTCATTGTCAGGCCAGTATAAGCACGTGAATCCAGCTATATAACAAAATATGAAGAAGATACCTTCGTTTATTGTGTAAACATCAGACATGAGAGTAAACCAAGGTGTCGGAAGTCACAACATTAGATGACCTACAGTAGGAGAGGCAGGGCCCTGGAACTCGAGCTCGGTCCTGCAAGCTATGTTAGGGAAGTTCTACACGGCTCACTCCGCCACACACCGCTGTCCTGTCGCTTGCCTCTTATCTCTGAAGGTATTAGCCTTAAATCACATTATATAAACTTAATACCCGAAAATCTCTCCCTCCCTCCCTCCCTCTCTCTCTCTCTCTCTCTCTCTCTCTCTCTCTCCCTCTCTCTCTCTCTCTCTCTCTCTCTCTCTCTCTCTCTCTCTCTCTCTCTCTCTCTCTCTCTCTCTCTCTCTCTCTCTCTCTCTCTCTCTCACACAGACTACACCTCACTTCATTACTAACTGCCAAACAGCCTCTTTCCGTCCATTAACTGTTCAAAAGGCACTGCTAACAAGGCCTGTCTCTCATTCACCACTTTCCTCATTAATTCAGCTTTTATTAAACCCATATTTTGCTCCAAGCTCCGCTGACTGGAGTTATAACTCCACACTAAAGTCATTACTCCAGTCATATTTGAAGTCAAAACCCTACATATTAAAATTATTAAAACGAAAACCTCGCAATTTTTCCCCGGTTCTTAAGATAAATATATGCCATTAGGACGAAAATGAATGGTTTATTTTGCCAACAATTTATGTTGATATTTCCTAAAAGTGGTACCACCTTTGGTGCAAGTGTAGGGACCAGTACGGGAGCCGGTCGGCCGAGCGGACAGCACGCTGGACTTGTGGTCCTGTGGTCCTGGGTTCGATCCCAGGCGCCGGCGAGAAACAATGGGCAGAGTTTCTTTCACCCTATGCCCCTGTTACCTAGCAGTAAAATAGGTACCTGGGTGTTAGTCAGCTGTCACGGGCTGCTTCCTGGGGGTGGAGGCCTGGTCGAGGACCGGGCCGCGAGGACACTAAAGCCCCGAAATCATCTCAAGATAACCTCAAGATACCGAATAGGAGATGAAGTCCTTCATGAAACGGACAGAGAGAAATATCTAGGGGTTGATATCACACCAAACCTGTCTCCTGAAGCCCACATAAAAAGAATAACATCTGCGGCGTATGCGAGGCTGGCTAACATCAGAACTGCCTTCAGAAGCCTGTGTAAGGAATCTTTCAGAACCTTGTATACCACATATGTAAGATCAATCCTGGAGTATGCGGCCCCAGCATGGAGCCCGTACCATGTCAAGCACAAGACGAAGCTGGAAGAAAAAGTTAAGAGGTATGTCACAATGCTAGTCCCAGAACTAAGAGGCATGAGTTATGAGGAAAGACTGCGTGAACTGCACCTCACGATGCTGGAAGACAGGAGAGCTTGGGGAGGCATGATCACTACCTACAAAATTCTAAGAGGTAGAAATTCTAACATAGGGTAGATAAAGATAAACTGTTTAACACTGGTGGTACGCGAACAAGGGGACACAGGTGGAAACTGAGTATCCACATGAGCCACAGGGACGTTAGAAAAAACTTTTTTCAGTGCCAGAGTAGTTAACAGATGGAATGCATTAGGCAGTGATGTGGTGGAGGCTGACTCCATACACAGTTTCAAATGTAGATATGATAGAGCCCAGTAGGCTCAGGAATCTGTACACCAGTTGATTGACAGTTGAGAGGCGGGACCAAAGAGCCAGAGCTCAACCCCCGCAAGCACAACTAGGTGAGTACACACACACAGAGACACACACACACACACACAGACACACACACACACACACACACACACACACACACACACACACACACACACACACACACACACACACACACACACACACACACACGCACACACACATCTTAGCAAGAACCCACATATGTAAAACTCATTTACTACCAGCGCCAGACAGGCTGGAAGCGCTCGCTTAAATCGGGTTAGCGAGTGAGAGCCTTTGTTAGCTACGGAGACGGTACTGTCTCACTCACCAGACAGAACACCCGTCACACTCACCAGACAGAACACCCGTCACACTCACCAGACAGAACACCCGTCACACTCACCAGACAGAACACCCGTCACACTCACCAGACAGAACACCCGTCACACTCACCAGACAAAAACACCCGTCACACTCACCAGACAGAACACCCGTCACACACTCACCAGACAGAACACCCGTCACACTCACCAGACAGAACACCCGTCACACTCACCAGACAAAACACCCGTCACACTCACCAGACAAAAACACCCGTCACACTCACCAGACAGAACACCCGTCACACACTCACCAGACAGAACACCCGTCACACTCACCAGACAGAACACCCGTCACACTCACCAGACAGAACACCCGTCACACTCACCAGACAAAAACACCCGTCACACTCACCAGACAGAACACCCGTCACACACTCACCAGACAGAACACCCGTCACACTCACCAGACAGAACACCCGTCACACTCACCAGACAAAAACACCCGTCACACTCACCAGACAGAACACCCGTCACACACTCACTAGACAAAAACACCCGTCTCACACCAGACAAAAACACCCGTCACACTCACCAGACAGAACACCCGTCACACTCTCACTAGACAAAAACACCCGTCTCACACCAGACAAAAACACCCGTCACACTCACTAGACAAAAACACCCGTCACACTCACCAGACAGAACACCCGTCACACTCTCACTAGACAAAAACACCCGTCTCACACCAGACAAAAACACCTGTCTCACTCACCAGACAAAAACACCCGTCTCACACCAGACAAAAACACCCGTCTTACTCACCAGACAAAAACACCCGTCTCACACTCACCAGACAAAAACACCCGTCTCACACTCACCAGACAAAAACACCCGTCACACACTCACCAGACAAAAACACCCGTCACACACTCACCAGACAAAAACACCCGTCACACACTCACCAGACAAAAACACCCGTCACACACTCACCAGACAAAAACACCCGTCACACACCAGACAGAACGTGAGTATAAAACTAGTTTCCTCTGGTGTAAACACAAGATCAATGAAGCCAAACCGCTTTGGGTGACAACACCATATGAATGAAACTCGTTCACAGTGAACACGAGATGAATGAATGGAGTCTTCTCCAATCCCCGACAAACATATGAATGAACGTTCTACTACAAAGTGTACGACGTTCGTGAGTTTATGAACGAAAGTAAACAAAAGGTTGTAGACAAAATTGAATGGCTCGTAATTATTGCAAAACTAAACAAAAAAAGTATGAAATACTCAAAATAGTCCACTTCGTGGATCCCAACTTGTCTACGACAACTTCCAGTACGACAACTTCCAGTACGACACCTTCCAGTACGACAACTTCCAGTACGACAACTTCCAGTACGACAACTTCCAGTACGACACCTTCCAGTACGACAACTTCCAGTACGACAACTTCCAGTACGACAACTTCCAGTACGACACCTTCCAGTACGACAACTTCCAGTACGACAACTTCCAGTACGACAACTTCCAGTACGACAACTTCCCGTACGACAACTTCCAGTACGACAACTTCCAGTACGACAACTTCCAGTACGACAACTTCCCGTACGACAACTTCCAGTACGACAACTTCCAGTACGACACCTCTCAGTAGGCCAACTTCCAGCATGTCAGCGTCCGGTACGACAACTTCCAGTCATGTCGTGACTTGGCAGCACTAGGACGCTCGTATGTACACAGCTGCCAGATGTAAAAAACAAACATTTACACAGGATTTTCGCGCTCAGGAGAGGAAAGGCATTCACAGGCTGAGTGAGCAATGACCGTGAGAGGTGTTGTGAGGGTGGTAGTGTTGTTAGTGATGTTGTAGGTGGTGATCATTACTCCTGTTTCTGTATCAGGAGAGTAGGAATAGCCTATGGTACTCTAATATTTATATTTCCCTCTCTATTCTTTAGTTAAACAATACTTTCTAACATGTCACTGGTTCAGCTGAACCTCAAGCTTCCATCCGTGCGTTTATATATATATATATATATATATATATATATATATATATATATATATATATATATATATATATGCAAACAAGCCTGAATGGTCCCCAGGCATATATGCAACCGAAAACTCACACCCCAGAAGGGACTCGAACCCATACTGCCAGAAGCACATGCAACTGGTGTACAGGACACCTTAACCACTCGACCATCACGACCGGACAAAAGATGATGGCAGCCGAGGCTATTTCCCCATCATCCCGCCGGCACTCTGATGGTAATCTTGGGCATAATGATGGAGAAATAACCTCGGCTACCATCATCTTTTGTCCGGTCGTGATGGTCGAGTGGTTAAGGGGTCCTGTACACCACTTGCAGAGTGCTTCTGGCAGCATGGGTTCGAGTCCCTTCTGGGGTGTGAGTTTTCGGTAATATATTAAACAATATAACTTTACATGTTTGACTGGTAAGTCAAATGTAATGTAAAATTATTTAAAATATATAAATTATTTAATATTTTAAACTGTTTGCCGTCCGGGAACTCAAAATCAAAAATATAACTTCAGAAAACTGTAAAAAAAAACACACAAATACACGTAAAAAAACTAATAAAAATAAATTGTTTGTTTAACGACATTAGTTTTCCAGTTCCAAATAGGTATTTTTTTTATTTTTTAGAAATGACAAAAATTACTGGAGGTTCTCATTTGACTGATGTTAATAAACTTTGTCCTCACCTTTACCAACGCTGGAGTTATAACTTGAGTCCCGGGGGGGGGGGGGGGAGGGGGGGCCAGGCCAAGACAAATATTGTTTTAATAAACGTTGTGTGTGTTAATGAGTTGTGGATGAGAGACAATGGTTAGCTTGGCTGAGGGCTGTCCAATGGTTATTGGACGGAGTGGCGCTGTTTGGCAGTTAGTAATGATGTGTGTGTTGTGTTTCTTTGTCTGCTAGGTTGCTCGCTTGATGCCTGCTAGGTTGCTCGCTTGATGCCTGCTAGGTTGCTCGCTTGATGCCTGCTAGGTTGCTCGCTTGATACCTGCTAGGTTGCTCGCTTGATACCTGCTAGGTTGCTCGCTTGATACCTGCTAGGTTGCTCGCTTGATACCTGCTAGGTTGCTCGCTTGATACCTGCTAGGTTGCTCGCTTGATGCCTGCTAGGTTGCTCGCTTGATGCCCGCTAGGTTGCTCGCTTGATGCCTGCTAGGTTGCTCGCTTGATGCCTGCTAGGTTGCTCGCTTGATGCCTGCTAGGTTGCTCGCTTGATGCCTGCTAGGTTGCTCGCTTGATGCCTGCTAGGTTGCTCGCTTGACACCTGCTAGGTTGCTCACAAGATGCCTGCTAGGTTGCTCGCTTGACACCTGCTAGGTTGCTCACATGATGCCTGCTAAGTCTCCAAGGTGTTTTCTCTGGTAAGTTCTATCAAGGCAAAAATTGCATTAACAATTAGAATTAATCTTTAATATAACCCAAAATTCCACTTAGAATGATATTACAATTAGCATAATATTCAACGCTCAAGTGGAGGGGAAAATGTTTTATGTAAAGTCTCTATTGTCAAAATTTTGGACGGTGGAGTGTGTAGGGCGCTAGATAATCAATAGTAGACTAGACTGTGTGCTGGGGGGAGGGCACCCACTCAATCCTTCCCCCGCCCCTCTCTCTCTCTCTCTCTCTCTCTCTCTCTCTCTCTCTCTCTCTCTCTCTCTCTCTCTCTCTCTCTCTCTCTCTCTCTCTCTCTCTCTCTCTCTCTCTCTCTCTCTACGGTTGGACTAACACTACGGGGGTGTGTGTGTGTGTACTCACCTACTCACCTAGTTGTGCTTATGGAGAGCAGCTTAGCTCTCCATGTATCTGGTCCTCCGTGCGGGTCTCTGTTCTCCCAATCTATCTTCCTGTGGTTGATGTCCCCCATGATTAGCAGTCCAGATCCATTCCTGCTAGTGAGAGACGCTGCTCTCTCTCTATTATGTTAATGGTGGCCATGTTGTTTCTATTATATTTCTGTCTGGGTCTTCTGTCTTTTGGTTGGGGGGTTATATATGACTACGACTATAATTTTTTGTCCCCCAGTTGCTATGGTACCTGTTATGTAGTCACTGAAACCTTCACAGCCCTGAATAACCATCTCTTCAAAGTCCCAGCCTTTTCTTACCAACAGAGCTACACCACCACCGCCTCTCTTTCCTCACAACACAAAAGTCCTGTGGAAACACTGTTGTTATGGTTTTCGTTAGCTTTGTTTCTGTGAGTGCTATTATGTCTGGGTTTTCTTCAAGTACCCATTCTCCAAGTACATTTGTTTTATTTGTAATCCCATCTATATTAGTGAACATTGCCTTGAGACTCACTCTTTTCTGTCCCTTCTCATGTCCTCTTCTTGGTGAGCGTTCGGCTGATGGGGAAAGCTGTTCCATGGGTGTGAGGATTTGTGGGGTGGATAATGGGGTCTCAGAGGATACTGGAGTGAGGGATGGGAGGTCAAGTGAAGGGGGGACAGAGAGTTTGGGATGAAGTGGGAGGGAGGACAGTGAGGGAAAGGGGGGGAGGGAGGACATGGTGGGAGTAGGGGAGGGGTAGCAGGGTGGGAATGGGGTGGTGGGGGAGGGAGAGTTGGCTGAGCATTTGAGTGGGGGCAGGGAGGGTTCGGGGTGGGGGTTCTGTGCAGAAAAGGGTGGTGGAGTTGCCCTCCCCTCTGGTGTTATTGGGTTGCTGGTTGTGGGTTCCCCCCTCACCTATGGGAATGTTGTGTTGGGAGCTGTAATTTCCTGGTTTTCTCCTCTCGCCCTGCGCTTCTTCCTTGTTTCTGCAGTTTTTGTGTTTGTGTGTGTGTGTGTGTGTGTGTGTGTGTGTGTGTGTGTGTGTGTGTGTGTGTGTGTGTGTGTGCGCACGAGCGTGCAGAGAAGCCAGGCAGATTAACCCCATTACAATAGGGTAAAATGTGTATAATGTGTAATTGAGTGTATTCATTTTGCAATTCAAAACAATTTGTATTCATTTGTATTCCAAAGGAAGTCAACCTTAATTGGATTTATGTAATTAAAACGACGCGGGAATTATATTATATTTGGCAGATTTGTTCATATTGTAAAACCATATTTTGTGATGCTATCTCACACACACCCTGATACTCCTGTTCACCTAGCAGTAAATAGGTACCCTGGGAATGAGCTGCTACGGGCTGCTTCCTGGGGATGTACTCACCTAGTTGTGCTTGCGCGGGTTGAACTCTGCTCTTTCGGCCCGCCTCTCAACTGTCAATCAACTGTTACTACTAACTAATTTTATTTTCCACCCCCCTCCCCCAGGAAGCAGCCCGTAACAGCTGTCTAACTCCCAGGTACCTATTTACTGCTAGGTGAACAGGTGCATCAGGGTGAAGGAAACTCTGTTTTCCGTTTGGAAATGGAAACCATTTGTTTTCCGACATCGCCGGGGATCGAACCCGGACCCAAGGATTACGAGTCCCAAGCGCTGTCCACACAGCCACAAGCCCGTGTTTGTGTGTGTAATTATCTAAGTGTAATTACCTAAGGTGTAGTTACAGGATGAAAGCTACGCTTGTGGTGTCCCGTCTTCCCAGAACTCTTTGTCATATAACGCTTTGAAACTACTGACGGTCTTGGCCTCCACCACCTTCTCACCTAACTTGTTCCAACCGTCTACCACTCTGTTTGCGAAAGTGAATTTTCTTATATTTCTCCGGCATCTTTGTTTCGTTAGTTTAAATCTATGATCTCTTGTTCTTGAAGGTCCAGGTCTCAGGAAGTCTTCCCTATCAATTTTATCTATTCCTGTTACTATTTTGTACGTGGTGATCATATCACCTCTTTTTCTTCTGTCTTCTAGTTTTGGCATATTTAATGCCTCTAACCTCTCCTCGTAGCTCTTGCCTTTCAGTTCTGGGAGCCATTTAGTGGCATGTCTTTGCACCTTTTCCAGTTTGTTGATGTGCTTCTTAAGATATGGGCTCCACACAACCGCTGCATATTCTAGCTTTGGCCTAACAAAAGTCGTGAACAATTTCTTTAGTATATCGCCATCCATGTATTTAAAAGCAATTCTGAAGTTAGAAAGCGTGGCATAGGCTCCTCGCACAATATTCTTTATGTGGTCCTCAGGTGATAGTTTTCTGTCTAGAACCACCCCTAGATCTCTTTCTTTATCAGAATTCTGTAAAGATTTCTCACATAATTTATAGATTGCGTGGGATCTATGTTCTCCTATTCCACATTCCATAACATGGCATTTATTCACATTAAATTCCATTTGCCAAGTGGTGCTCCATATACTTATTTTGTCCACGTCTTCTTGAAGGGCATGACAATCATCTAAGTTTCTTATCTTCCCTATTATCTTAGCATCATCAGCAAACATGTTCATATAATTCTGTATACCAACTGGTAGATCATTTATGTAGACAATAAACATCACTGGTGCAAGAACTGAACCCTGTGGTACTCCACTTGTGACATTTCTCCATTCCGATACATTGCCTCTCATTACTGCCCTCATTTTTCTATCAGTCAGAAAATTTTTCATCCATGTTAGAAGCTTACCTGTCACCCTCCAATATGTTCCAGTTTCCAGAACAACGTCTTATGTGGAACTCTGTCGAAAGCCTTTTTTAGGTCCAGATAGATGCAGTCAACCCAACCATCTCTTTCCTGTAAAATCTCTGTGGCTCGATCATAGAAACTGAGTAAATTCGTTACACAGGATCTTCCAGATCGAAAACCATACTGTCTGTCTGATATTATATCGTTTTTCTCCAGGTGTTCTACCTATTTAGTTTTTATTATTTTTTCTAATATTTTGACAATGACATTTGTCAATGATACAGGTCTATATTTGAGGGTTTTTTTTCCTGCTGCCGCGTTTGTAGATTGGAACTATGTTAGCCTTTTTCCACACATCTGCTACGACTCCTGTACACAGGGATGCCTGAAAAATCAGGTGAAGTGGAATGCTGAGCTCAGGTGCACATTCTCTCAGAACCCATGGTGAAACTCCATCTGGACCAACTGCTTTGTTCTTTCTTAGCTCCTTGAGCATTTGTTTCACTTCGTCTCTAGACACCTCTATGTGCTCTATGCTGTTCTCTGGAATTCCTATTGTGTCTGGTTCTCTGAAGATCTCACTTTGTACAAACACACTTTGGAACTTTTCGTTTAATGTTTCACACATTTCCTTTTCATTTTCCGTGTATCTGTCCCCCATTTTCAACCTCTGAATATTATCCTTTACCTACAGCTTGCTTTTAGGGAATTTATAGAAAAGACCTGGAGATGACTTACATTTGTCTGCTATACACTTCTCAAAGTTCCTCTCTGCCTCTCTCCTTACTGACGTGTAGTTGTTTCTCGCATCTTTGTATCGCTGGTATGTTTGGGGGTTTGGCTTCTTTCTGTATTGATTCCATGCTTGTGTCTTTTGGTCTCTGGATCTAATTCAACTTCATCTTTGTTACACGCTAATTTGGCTGCAATGTCTGTCTCATTATGAGATTATTTTTATGATTATGTTTTTTCTCACGATCTTCTCCATCACCTTGCATGGTATACAAGTTAAGGGCACTGTTTGTGTTTGTTTGTTTGTGTGTGTGTGTGTGTGTAATTACCTAAGTGTAGTTACAGGATGAGAGTTACGCTCGTGGTGTCCCGTCTTCCCAGCACTCTTTGTCATATAACGCTTTGAAACTACTGACGGTCTTGGCCTCTACCACCTTCTCACCTAACTGTGTGTGTGTGTGTGTGTGTGTGTGTGTGTGTGTGTGTGTGTGTGTGTGTGTGTGTGTGTGTGTGTGTGTGTGTGTGTGTGTGTGTGTTAGAGAGAAATATATGTAGTGCTAGTAGATATACTAAAGGGAAAAACTCTCCCACGCCGCCCATCTCCCACAGATTGCAAGGCGCAACCCTCGCCAGTCTTGGAAACATGTCCAGGTACTGAACAATGCATGCCAGGGGCGGGAGGAAGCCCCCCCCCCAGGGACGAATCCAACTGCTGCAAATGTAAAGGAAGCCAATATGGAACCGTAGGAAGCCAACATCACATCTGGAAATGTAAAAAAAGAAGTCAATTGTATATATGCATATACACGAAGGCCCTGTCCCCCCCCCCCTCTCTCTCCTGAAGCTGGGATAGGCAGGGACTCTCCCTTCACGCATGCACTCTCCCTTCCATCCCATCTCTCCTCTCCCATCCTCTCACTCCAGCCTCATACCAGTTACACCGGAGGGTATAAACTCATTCCTCTCAGTGTTTGCTGATGATGCAAAAATTATGAGAAGAATCGAGACAGATGAAGATAGACAGAGACTACAAGATGACCTGGACAAACTGGAGGAATGGTCTAGAAAATGGCTACTAAAGTTCAACTCAGGAAAGTGTAAAGTAATGAAATTAGGCGAAGGGAGCAGAAGGCTGAACACAAGGTACCATCTGGGAGATGATATCCTGCAAGAGTCAAATAGAGAGAAAGATCTGGGGGTTGATATCACACCGAACCTGTCCCCAGAGGCCCACATCAAAAGGATATCATCAGCGGCATATGCTAGACTGGCCAACATAAGAAATGCCTTTAGAAACTTGTGTAAAAAATCGTTCAGGATCTTGTATACCACTTATATCAGACCAATCTTGGGGTATGCAGCTCCAGCCTGCAGTCCATACTTAGTTAAACGCAAGACAAAGTTAGAGAAGATTCATAGGTATGCCACCAGACAAGTCCCGGAACTGAGAGGTATGAGCTACGAGGAAATGCTACGGGAACTAAGCCTCACGTCCCTGAAAAACAGAAGAGTAAGGGGAGACATGATAACCACCTACAAAATTCTCAGGGGACAAAGACAAACTCTTCAGCACGGGTGGAACACGAACACGAACAAGGAGACACAGGTGGAAACTGAGTACCCATATGAGCCACAGGGACATTAGAAAGAATTTGTTCAGTGTCAGGGTAGTTAACAGATGAAATACATTAGGCAGTAATGTGGTGGAGGCTGACTCCATACACAGTTTCAAGTGTAGATATGATAGAACCCAGTAGGCTCAGGAATCTGTACACCAGTTGATTGACAGTTGAGAGGCGGGACGAAAGAGCCAGAGCTCAACCCCCGCAAACACAACTAGGCGAGTAGATGTCAGGTTCTGCCAGTCACTGCCCTCAGTGGCCTCCTCCCCTCCCCCCCCCCTAAGTGGTGCCTTACCTGCTGCCCCCCCCCCCCCACTGTGTTTCCCCTCTCTCCCCTCTCTCCCTACCTCTCTCTCGCCCCTCTCATTACCTGTCCCCTCCCCAGCTCCTTCTCTCTCTCTCTCTCTCTCTCTCTCTCTCTCTCTCTCTCTCTCTCTCTCTCTCTCTCTCTCTCTCTCTCTCTCTCTCTCTCTCTCTCTCTCTCTCTCTTTAAGACTAGAGTTCATAAGTTTCTGTTAAATCTGTTAAATGACGTACCTAGTGAAGTTGCAAGCAAGAGTTGTTATCCTACCTCAGCTCGTCTGAAGCCTGCTCTTAGAAACTCATTTATTTATTTATATATACAAGAGTTGTTACATTCTTGGACAGCCACTATAGGACGCGAAGCGTTTTGGGCAAGTCCTTAATCCTGTGTTCCCCGGAATACGACCCGCCAAATCGTTTAACAACCAGGTACCCATTTTACTGTTGGGTGAACAGAGGCTACAGTTAAGGATTGGCGCCCAGTAAATCCTCCCCGGCCAGGATACGAACCCAGGACAAAGCGCTCGCGGAACGCCAGGCGAGTGTCTTACCACTACACCACGGAGACTGCAATGGGGACTTTATTTAATGAGAATGTACAGTACTGTGAAACTATCACATTGAGAACTATCATAAAGAAACTATCACATAAGGAACCTGGTGAAACTGCAAGCAAGAGCTGTAATCCTGCCTCAGCTCAGTTGAAACCTACTCCTTGAGGCCCATATGTTTCACGAGGCTGTTATATGCATCAGTAGGAATAGCCTTTATTCATTACCAACATTAGGTGACAATCATATAAGGAAGAGGATGCATGAACCTGTAGCCAACTGTGTGCCAGAGCCTTCATGTGATCACTTGACCTGATCTCCCGTGTAGCAACCTGTTGGGCCAACAAGTTCCAGATGCGAGTCAGTCTAGGGGCCAGATTCACGAAGCAGTTACTCAAGTACTTACGAACGTGTAGATCTTTCCTCAATCTTTGGCGGCTTCGGTTACATTTATTAAACAGTTTACAAGCATGAAAACTTGCCAATCAACTGTTGTTATTGTTATAAACAGCCTCCTGGTGCTTCCGAGCTCATTAACTGTTTAGTAATTGTAAACAAAGCCGCCAAAGATTGAGAAAAGATGTACAGGTTCGTAAGTGCTTGCGTAACTGCTTCGTGAATCTGGCCTTAGGAGTTTAATGATCGCTGATGGAGTGATGTACACACATACGTCGCTACACCCTGTGTACAGTTAACACTCGCTACACCCTGTGTTGTGGGGCGTAGCCTCGGTCATAGCCCTGGAGAAACTAGTAGATTAGGCTTATCATGAGCCTTGAGACGCCATGGAACTAGGAAAGAGAGCGCGCTCAGAGGGCAAAAGCGCGCGACACATCCCCGCCATAAAGTTAGCTATAACTTGCTTAGCTAAATGGATTTCGGGGTTCAGTTCCGGAGCCCATTATGTGCCGCTGTAACTTTTCCCATTACCGCCCACAAGATAGGTATGGGGTGCATAATAAATGAAGTAAACTAAACTGTCGTTACTTTTAATATTTCTAATGCCTTGGATTAATTTTGTTACCCATCCTTAAATGCGTTCAAGTGAATTTATGTCCATTCTGCAGTATGGCGGCCAAAACTGAACTGCATAGTGTACATAATGGGTGATAACAATATAGATATATTGATGGGTGATAACAACAAGATAGATGGGTGATAACAACAAGATATATAGCTAAAGAATAACATTAACTGTTTTATTGCTAAATACTTCTAGAAATAAATCCCAGTATCCTAGTTGCCTTATTCCATACATTTATACATACATTTTTGGCTTTAAATATGTACTAATCTTCATTCCAATTTTTTTTTTGTACATTTCAGACCACAATTTCATCACTAGCGCATGTCTGGTAACTAACAACATTACCTAAACTCGGAATTCTAAATTGTTCAGCATCAAAATGCACTTTTTCGATGTTTTGTCCATTTCTGGCCGCATCCACTCACCTCTATATTGTCTTACCCTGATGTGAACGCCCGTCATTATTCACTGGATTAATGGCCATCCCCAACACCCTTAATTAAGAGTTAATTACACAATCATCACCATTAGCGTCATGGCGAACGACCGCTTCCACATTAAAGAAGTCACCCTCTAAAAAAAAAGAAAACTACTCAGTTTTTGGACGTTTCAAATGTTTTATATTCAAATTCAAATTCAAATGTTTATTCAGGTAAAGTACATACATACAAGGAGTGATACATATATTGATGAATTTATAGATAGAGCTAGTACATACCATGCCTAAAGCCACTATTACGCAAAGCATTACGGGTTTCGCAAATTGTTTCGTTTAATTAATAACAGTTTAAACTTCGATAAATAAATTTGAATAATAAACGAGTGTATAAGTTGGCCACGCTTGAAATCTGTATCAGCAACTATGATTGGTGGAGGCCCCGCAGACCTCCCCCATCCCCCCAAATATAAACCATTGAGGTGATTGTGGCAACGTACGGAACTAGCTGAGACAAGCCATTTACGACGCTGGCTCAGCTAAGCCGACCACTGTCAAGCAGGAAGTCCTTAGTGACTGTGTCAACAACGGTATATAACCCCCCGGACAAAGACCAACGTAAAAGATTCCAGTTTACCCAGGGAGTCTCATGTTTCACAGCTATATACACTACACCGTTACCAGTTAAGTAATGGGTACTTTAGCACCTCATGGGTGTCAACGTGACAATGTCTCCATCATATTCCCCGTCGAGGCCATTAGAGGTAGTGGCCCTCAGGTAAGGTAAATTATTTTACCTGAGTTTACCTGAGAGCCACTAATTAACCCTATAGTGGCCTGGACGAGGACAGGAAGAGCCATATAGGCCTATATTTATATTCATATAGCTCATATAGAGACCGTTTTTGAATACGGTTACCCACCGTGCGTAATTATTGGTTTGATATAATAATTACTGTTCCTATTAAATATAGAACCATGGTAACATGTTACAATTTATATTTTATAAATACAATATTATTAATAATTTGTATTATTAGTAGTATTGTTATTATCGTATTATTATTATCATCATCATCATCATCATCGGGGGAACAGAAATGGTTGGGCGCATTTCCTATCGTCTAATGCACCTGTTCACCTAGCAGTAAATAGGTTCCTGGAGTTAGTCAGCTTGTGGGGCTGCATCCTGGGGGGCAAGGGTCAGTAATTCCATCCTGGGAGGAAAAGGTGCGCAGATCTCGATATAAGCCTATCATACAAATATACACTGGCTACCTGTCCCACGATACAATGATGTATAATTATAAGAATAGGCCGTGTAGTGATATTGGGAGACATTATCCTCCCAGATGATAATGTGATGAAAGATAATGTATACATTATCCTGACAGCGAGAAAGAATATTTATGTGCACTACATACTTGGTATTATTTGCTTCTATAAGAAGAAAAACTTAAAAAATACAGCGTTTAATAAAGTACCTATTAAATACAGCCATAAATACACTAAATCATGCATAACAAGCTTGTGTCCTCGTCCTCAAAACTTGAGCCCCAGAGGACACACACTTTTGTATCAGTTACCTATTGAAAGTAGTTTTCTATGAACTATATTCCTAGTGTTTCTCACGTCGTATATTTTTAGATAGGTCTTAACATTTTTACACGGCCTATAATAGTACCAATAGCCGAGGAGAGAGAACTACATCGTATTAACGGTGAGCTGAAGCCTGCAGGAAGCAGGGAAGCGGGCAATTAACGCGGGTCAACACCGGTGAGAAGCCCTACCAATACTACGATTGTCAGTTCGTAATGGCGACACAAACATGTACCAAGGGCGAGGAATACGAGCAGGGAGATCCCTGAGAAGTGAGTGACAGGGCCGTGTGAGGAGTGCCCCGTGGGGCAGCGGTGAGGACTGGGTGGTAGGTGTGGTTGGGTGAGGACTGGGTGGTAGGTGTGTGTGTGTGTGGGGGCGAGCCAGTGATCTATGGGGTGTCTGGGAAGGTGCCCACAGCTGCTTCTCAAGACGCCCTCTCTGGACACCTGTCCGTCACTAAGGGGGTGGCATTTAACCCCCCAGGGGGGGGTTTTGGTCACCATACGGGGAAGCATTGTTCACCTGTACTCGGATATCATCTTGAGATGATGACCCGATCTAACAGTCTCCGTGGTGTAGTGGTAAGACACTCGCCTGGCGTTCCGCGAGCGCTATGTCATGGGTTCGTATCCTGGCCGGGGAGGATTTACTGGGCGCAATTCCTTAACTGTAGCCTCTGTTTAACGCAACAGTAAAATGTGTACTTGGATGAAAAAACGATTCTTCGCGGCAAGGGATCGTATTCCAGGGACCTGCCCGAAATGCTACGCGTACTAGTGGCTGTACAAGAATGTAACAACTCTTGTATATATCTCAAAAAAAAAAAAAAAAAAAAGATGATTTCAGGGCTTAGTGTCCCCGCGGCCCGGTCCTTGACTAGGCCTCCATCCCCAGGAAGCGGCCCGTAGCAGCTCTCTAACTTCCAGGTACCTATTTACTGCTAGGTAACAGGGGCATCAGGGTGAACGAAACATTTTGCCCATTTGTCTCCGCCTCCACTGGGGATCGAACACGGAACCTTAGGACTACGAATCCGAAGCGCTGTCCACCCAGCTGTCATGGCATAATATTAAGATCATCTGGTTCAAACATAATAATATGCAGAACTGGTGCACCTATTCTGCCTATAGACTTCTGGCTATTTTTTTATATATACTGTATACAAGAGTTCTTACATTCTTGTAAAACCACTAGCACGCATAGCATTTTGGACAGGCTCTTAATCCTAATTTTCCCCAGAATATGACCCGCCAAATCGTTTAACAACCAGGTACCCACTCACTGCTGAGTGAACAGAGGTTATAGTTAAGGATTGGCACCTAGTCGATCCTCCCAGGCCAAAGTGCTCACAAAGTGCCGGGTGAGTGCTTTACCACTGCACCATGAGGACTACAATGGTATGTGATTATTGGCATTAATGACATGATACTGCCATCTGGCAGTCTAGAACTGTACTTTTTGACACCTTGTGCCTTTAATGCCTGGGAGGTCATTGGGAAATTCGTAGGTTTTCCCATTTTCTGATTCGTTCCTCGGTATGGGAGATGGTGTCTGGTACCAACTTGGTGCATGGGAGAGGCTAGGGGTGCTGATTCTTACCTCCCAGAGGGACACCAGAATGTCACTAACTGTCTGCTGTACAGTGTGTTTATATGCTGTAAGGCACAGCAGGTTTACTACCGACAGGTGATAAGCCTCTGGGCTGTGTTTATCCCGAGCACACTGGGACGATGGGGGTACATATGGCCCCCGTTCTGTTCCTGCTACTAATCCAACAATAACAACAACAAAAAGATGTTAATATATAATTCACTTGTGTTTAAAGACATTTTTAGAAAATTCAAGAGGTTTAATTCATCGGCAATATTTTACACATAGATTTCTTTCTTTCTTTTTGAAGCTAATTTCCCAAATAACGAAATCATGTTTGCAATTATATTGACTAATCTCTTGTAATTACACTTAAATATGTTATATATAGTAATAATTCATAGTTATCAAATATTACTACCAAAGCTAAAACCTAAATATAATACATCTTTGGTGTTAATATCTTCAAGAATGATTTCTCATTCTTGAAGATATTAAAAATGTATTATTCAAGCCTGCAATTATCATTTATAAATTCCTAAATTCTCTGAAAATATCCCTTGGCAGGGCTAGGCAGTGGAAAGAAAAAAAAGGTCACCCCTTGTGGTACAAATAAGTCCTTCAGAAATATCTTGTTTCTGTTTAAGACTGTGATTGTTATGAGTATGTATTGTAATAATAATAATTCATTGTATCGGGGAACAGGCATCCAGTGTATATACAGTACTGGTATATATATATTACTGAACCCCCAGGATGTAACTCCACAAGACACTAACTAACGCCTGGGTACCTATTTACTGCTAGGTTAACAGATGCGTTAGGTGATAGGAAATACGCCCAACCATTTCTGTCCTGCCCAGGATTCGAACCCGGAATTCACAATTGAGTCTACAAAGAACCCAACTGTACTACAGAGACCCTAAAATTATTAATCATAAATATGAAACAAGTTACTGTATTAAGAAATCTATTGGCATTCTCGGTGGGCTAAATAGTTACTGTATATAGTTTAAGGTTTCTGGAAATCTTATGGTATAACTCAAAAAAGGAAATGTTTATAAAATGGGCAGTTTACATACAATTCCCCTTGGGATAGTAACAAGAAAACGGTGTCTGCTGGGGTTTTCGTTGCATAAAGTGTCCATACAAGAGTTTTTTACCCATTTCCAACATAGTTATAGTGGTATAAACATATGTAGTATGTATACAATATAATGATCATGAATGTCCAGAATTTTAGTCAGCTAGTGTTAAATCTTTTGAAACATACTGTATGTTAACACTGTAATCCAGCATCAATTTACCTGTACTTCAGGTGGTGTTTCATTGTCAACATTATACTCAAATGCTAGATCATACTCAAGATGCATATTACATCAGACTGTGTAATAAGGGCAATCATTAACACATTAAAATTTAAGTCTGTAGAATGATTGTGCTGGCACTTATATTACCCACGTTTTAAGGTACAGTATTTCTCTCGTACAGTGTAAATATGTATGTTTATACAGTAGTACCATATAAAGAATATAGTGCCAATTCGAGTGTTTTAACCTCTTGTGATGTTTATCTGCACTATAATCTGGCTTTGTTGAATGCAAGTCTGTGTGTGTGTGTGTGTGTGTGTGCTGATGACTGTATACATTGCGTGACCAGATTAAGGTGGGGGCGTTTGTTGGTAGTGAAAGAACTGAAATGGGTGTTTTTGTTGTCGAGTTGGATGTAGGATGTGTATGAGGGTACCTACCTGTTGTTGATCTGTGTTCTTAAATAATAGCTATGTTAGAAACTTTAACTTTGCTATAACTGCTAACATATTCTTCACTTTCAGGACGCCATGAAAACGAAGACGAAAATATTGTGTTGGACTCAGGGAGGGGGGTGTCAGGGGTCATCAGAGAGGTTCTGGGGATTGTATGCAGAAAAGATGGCATTTCCAAAGGCCGTCGTCTTGGTTACCTCAATGCCGCAGTCAGGGCAATATCGAAGATAACATCATCCAACCACTCCAAAAAATCTCCATTCACCGATGACGAAAAAATATTTGACGAGATAGTGTCATTAAAAAACGATAGTAACTCGCCACCTTCACAAGTCGACTTTGGGGAGGAGGTAATCACCAGGGAACACTGCTTCTGCTTGTAAGTTGAGCAAGTTGCTCAAAGTTGTTAGTATTTTTCAGTTTGCTTCCATTTCAAAGGTTATTGCAGGGTGTACACTTCTGACAATACACTGAATTAAAATATAGTACATGTAATTCTTTTTGGTGCCATAGTACTGTATTCTAGTCTGCAGATGTCACTTTATTATTTGACATTTTCAATTGTAAAATCACAAATGTTTACTGTCATGGCACTTTAATTTCTGTTGAGTTGTGGAATTTCTAGTACAGTACCTGTTTTCATTAGCCCTCGTATAGACATGAAAATGTGCAAAACATTAAGGAAAACAATCACCTTTGTTTTTAGAGTTATTAAATATACCAAAGCATTAATATCTTATACTGTACTTTATTATGCTGGGTAATATGTTTTAAAGGTGTTATTTTAAATTATAAGCTTGATACTCGCCTAGTTGTGCTTACGGGGGTTGAGCTTCAGCTCATTGGTCCCGCCTCTTGACTGTCAGTCAACTGGTGTACAGATTTCTGAACCTATAGGGCTCGGTGTTGGAAATGAGAAGCATGTTGCCAATTAATAAAAATAAAATGTTTGCAAATGTGATGCATCTGTGATTAGATTAAGTACAGTGCTACTAGGATTAAGAATAGATCAGCCATTTTAATTCATACTAATTAACTGAATTATTGTCAAATGATTATCAATTACTGTACTGGTTTTACCTGGTTTATGAATGAATGAATGAATTGCATTCTGATAAAAATAAATTTGTGACTCCTAGAATTGATACTCGCTTTTTAATTTTCTTGTTCCAGATACAGTACTGGGCTTTGGGTTTTAACAGATTTGTCACTCCTTTTCTTTCATATGGAAGGTTGCTTTCTATCCCAAAGGCATTCTGGGTGATTGCAAGGCATCCTTTTCTGACTGATATTACAGCACCTAGCTTTCCCAAGGGGTTTGATTCTTATCTCCGACTACAAAGGTACTAGGTGGTCTCCTGTTGGTCCCTCCCTTCCTCTTTGGTGATGGGTGGAGCTTATGGCGTCTCCTTGTTCTTGGGACATAGTCCTCTTGGTTGTCCTCATTTTGAATGTGTCGCGACACCTCCTTCACCCTTTTTTGTTCAGTTTGGATAAATTAGAAAATTAAAATTTTTTACTTGCCTAAGAACTCCAAGTTCCGGGTACATTCTATTATCACAATACATATCCTGATGAATAGTTGAATATTTTGGCAATTTTGTAGTAGTTTTACATCCTGGAGGTGGTCTGTAGTTGGCCTAGGTTGTGTACCCCCCACAACCTAGGGAGAGGGGGGGGGGGTCCTCTCAATAAGCCTAAGTACAGGCTTCCTGTCCAAGACAATGGGAATAATAATACAGCTTGGCAAGGGAGTGTTTCATATTAATATAAGTTGTTTATTTTATTTGCAGATTACGATGCTGTCTAGTCCATGAGGGAAAGGAGGTGCGTGCAGGTGGCCTTCGACTCTTGCGTTACCTTATCCAGACACCAGAGGATGTGCAAGCACTTATAACAGTAAATACTGTACCCCTCATTATCAGGTAAATGATGGTGAACAGTGGTGTTCTTGGTGATTAGTGGCATGTAGGGTATGGTGCAGGGTATGATACTGATTTAAAATAACAGGTGCATAATTTTTGCTATATAAAATGTTAAATACTGAACTGACATTTGGTAATTATAAATAAGGCACTTTATTAGTCCTCTTCCAGTTTTACAAAATTAAAAAAAAAAAAAAAAATCAAGGAACATTGAACCATCCAGAATTGCTTTAAACGGACCATTTCTCCCAATTTCAATCCTGCCTGGATAAAAGGACCAACTTTTCCAGTCGAGATCCTTATAATGAACCCAGTTCCAGGAATTCTGTCCTTTTGGAACTTTGTTCTGCCCACTTTTATCCTAGAATAGTTGTACTTTTTTTTTTTTTCTTGCAAGTGCTGAACTGTATATGATTAAATTTTTCTTAAATATTTCAGGTGCATGGATATCATGCTTGATAATCAAATAGAACGTCTTCAGAGTCTGAGACTAGCACGCCGAATGCTGCAGGTGGCTCCCAGTCTCTTCCCGGAAGCTCTGGCTCGTTGCCTTATTGCCATTGCTCGTGATGGAGCCAAGGAGAGGGACAGGCTTCTTAGATCTGCTCTTGCTACACTTAATGAAATGGGTGTGTTTATTATAGTGAAGTTTAAATTCGGTTACAATTTTGCGCTCGAAGTTACATGCAGTTTAAAATCCAGCATTGAATGTAGTGAAATGCCTCTTTCTGGTCAGCCTCTTGGTAGCTTTCCAGAGCTTAAACACTGGTACCACTGAGCTTTTAGGTTGTACTAGGCATCTTGAGTACACATGCCCACTAGGACGAGAATCTGGTACTCTCGGTGAGGCCAAGGAAATACAGTATAAAGATTAGGGTTTGACTCCAAAATTAAGAAAAATCAACCAGAAAGTCCTGGGGAACACATGTCAAACCATTGCTTATAAGAAAGGAGTGGAATGAGGAAAAACGGTACAAGTGGTTGAACAAAGCCAGCTTCAACTCGCCAGACCACAACAGGAGACTACCCAGGCCACCCGGATTCCCAATTTGCAACCTGCCTTCCTCACTTGTGAGCTGTAATACTGAACCTTCAAAAAAAGTCAGTGACACGGTGGGAACAGGTGCTGCTACTAAAAATAAAAGGGGCGGAGGCAATTTTATTACATTCAGTGCTTTATTACAGGAATGGCACCCTAAGTAGCTGTACAGTGCTTTGCCATTTTGCTTTTGCTTGGTTGCTTTGCTGAAAGAGGAATTAATTTAAGATTACCATAAAAGGTATAAATGGAAAAGGGTGGAAGAGGATAGCAGAGGAGTAGGGTTTTCTTTATTTTGGCTCCTATTTTACTATGTGTATATCTGTTGGTGTCGGCTGGATTGGCAGCAGTTTGAGTGCATTAAAATTAATAAGCCTCCTATATAGATGTGTTTTATTCCAATATTTTTGTTTAAATTATAAATTCTGCTATCCTTATTAATATATTTGTTCCGTTTGTTAATTCTGACATATTTAAATATTGCCAAGAAAACAAAAGAATAAGATATAAACATAACTAACACTAAAATAGAGTACAATGCACATTACAAATGTTAATAAACCAATATTGTCATGGTTATACTGTATTTGAATACTGTAACTCAAAGTAAATTCTGACTGCTTATTTATGTTGAATTTTAAGCTGTGCTAAATACGGGTGTGTTTGTGGAGTGTGGCGGAGTGGGCGTCTTGCTGCACAACATCTTAGACTGCGGGATGCCACGGATTAACGAAGCTCTTCTGGGTGCCATACTCTACCTCCTCAACACACCCGAGTGGAGACCACACTGCTCTCAGTTGCACATGATCCTTGCACCATTCTCTGACTTTCATTACAAACATACAAGCTATGATCTGGAATACTATAGCAAAAGGTATGTTGAATAGAAGTGCTATGCTGTACAGTATTTGTACCAGTTTACCTAACTCGTATTTAATACAGTAACATTCACTTATGCCTGGCCACCTGTATGTGTGTAAAAGAATACAGTATATGTAATATTTTTTTTTATTTTGGGTCCATGTTGGAAACATTTGTCTTCATTATACATTATTTTTTTTTTCTAGTGAGGAGCGTGAGTTGAGAACACAGGCTGGGAAGTTGGGTGTGCTGGTGTGCCTGAGATCATGGCCAGGGCTGGTAGCCCTCTGTCAGCCAGATACAGCAGCTCTCAGGTCTCTCATAGCATTGCTTTATCCCAACCATGAAGATACTAGGGTAGGTTTTAAGTTTATATTATGTGCTATATTTTTTGAACTGTGTGAAAGGGCATTTATTATGCTGCATTGTCTTTCTGTGCTGGCCACCTCGATAGTCTGTCAGAGCTTGCAGGGTACTAACAGCACAGGGCTGCCCCTTTGACATGAGGTTTGTGTGACCTTCCTGGCCTAATGAGCCAGGACTGATGCCTGGACCCTCAAAAGAGGCATGAGGGGGAGCTTGTGCAGATCAACCAACTGCTCAAGTGACTTGCACATATAGTTAAGTCTCCACAATACAATCTACATCTAATGTAGATTGTATTGTGGTGTGTGTATACAATCTACATCTAATGTAGATTGTATTGTGGTGAGGATAGTCAATCTGATGGAAAGTTGTAATAGACACACTGTCTCAGTCCCAGTTCTCCCAACAACCACCAGGTGGCATCCCATGTCCCCCAGAGTCCCAGACAGCAATTGTGTCTCTTCTGTTGCCATTACCTTTGATGTCACGTCTGCTTGGGAGCATTTATTCCCATTCCAGATAGGTGGTTTGGCTTTCCTTCTGACACTTCCTGAGTTGCAACTTGGGCTAATGTTAGGACAACTGAACTTTGGATGTATGGTGTTCCCCTTGCACTATGTGTAGTTAAAAGCATTATATATAGCTTTCTGTGGTGGTCACACTTCATGGACTCGGAAAACACACAGGATGGCTCATGATCTCTTTCATCTTCTAGGTTTTGGGGTTTGGTTCCACGGCATCCACCTACCTTATATTACACATTGGCTTGCAGCATCAGCAGTGTTGACTGCGTTATTATGAGCTGGGATTCACAATACACCTTCAGATTCCTTTGAGATCTGTACCACTTACCTCTATCATGGTGGCTTGAACACTTTACTTGCTGAACACTTTAAGCTTCAAAGTGCTGCATGGTTGTTGTCAATGCAATGGTCTTATTTTTTTGGATAGCCTTGTGGTGCTTCAGAGCTCATAAACTGTTTAGTTAATACAAAGTAAGCTGCCGTTATTGAGATATGAGGTACTGTAAATCTCGTAGGCTTATTGCCTACTGGCTTCAGGGTTATTGAAATAAGTTATTCAAATCTGATGTTGTTTAGGGTACCTAGATACAGTATACTCGTCACTGAACATTTTTGGCGAGCTTCTGCTGTATTGTATTACTATTTAAGTACTGTACTATAGTTTTAAATTTAAATATTTGTCTATTTCTCATTAATATACATATAAGCTGTTTGTTAATCACTTAATGCATTGTAATTCAGTGCTTTAAAATGCTTTAAATATGCTTCATTTGATTTGATGTAATTAAATATATCATCATAGCTGAAAACATTTATCAAAATTGTAGATAATTGTAGCTATGTAGACAATTGTAGAATTGTAGCTTTTCTTCCGAAAGTATTTCAAAGGCTCCACAACAGCAGATTTTCATTTTGTATGTATTAAAGGTGCCAGGACAGTTTATCAGTAATAAGTATCCACTAATGTATTTTAACCAGGAACCAATATATTTGCAGAAAGCTATTATTGAGCTGCTGTACGAATTGTTTAGAGTGCCCCTTGGGGAATGGACTGGTGACTATGATGACGCTCTTTCTGATCACGTGTCTGTCTCTGCATCAGACACCGACATGTGGCGATTGCACGAAGGCTTCGTGGCAGCAGAGGCACGGGCAGTCTTACCTCACATTGCCAAGTTTAGGTAAGCTTGCCTAAATTAACCTTGTATAATAATGAGATTTTAGGCAAGATTGCACGGTAACTATTATATACATTAATGATAATACTGTATATAAATATATACTGTATTAGAATTGGCTACTGTACTTGCCTTAAATAATTATTAGGTATCCAAAGTAAGAGATACCTAATGGGTTTTCTCCTTATTTCTGAGTTTAGGCTACTAAATGGGTCCCTTAGGCAGTATCCCGTTTTCCCGTGACATAGCAAGCTACTGCCTAGGCCAATGTTGCTTTCCAATTCAGGATGCAGAAGATTTCCTTTTTAAATATCTATTCAGCATATTACATGAATGAACCCACTGGAGAATTCTCAATCCAACCCTGAATGACTTGTCAAAAGTACATGCCTTTGCATTCATTCTGTACTAATGAGGATGTGCAATGGGTTTCATAGGGTGTACATTGTTGACCAGACCACACACTAGAAGGTGAAGGGATGACGATGTTTCGGTCCATCCTGGACCATTCTCAAGTCAATTGTGTACATTTGTCCTTAATGTGTAAATGTACATAAGGTGTACATTTGTCCTTCCTGCCTTAATACCTTGTTTTGGTTGAAGCCTTTTGCTTCTTTTGCTTCAACCAAAACGAGGTGTTTTGGCAGAAAGGACAAATGTTGCTACTTTTAGGGCTCTTGGAAAAATGTTGGCCCCCTGGTTGAATTAATGGTTATGACGTGTCAATTTCCGGTCTAAATGCTTTGTTTCTGAACCTATAGCCCAGGTTGTTGGTCTACGATCGGGCCCCTAGCCTGTAGTTGGAAGTTGTCAGTGGAGTTGCCCTTGTTGGTACCATCAGCCCTTTGGTAACGAGCTCTAGTGAGTCTGTGTCGGGGAGATGCAATCAGGATATTCGGGAAGCCTGCACCGTCAATGCTTGGGCTTGGATAGATACCAATGTTTTATCAGTCAGTGGTTCCCTCATGGGCCTCAGACATACCTTGGCATGGGGATAGCTGTCTACTCCACTTTTGTGCATTCATATTTGGGAAATGGTAGTAGTGTCAATGAGGTGGCACATATCATTAGGTTTCAGTGTTTGTTTTTCTATGGCTAAATGAGATTCTACCATGAAAGGTGTGATCCTCAACTTTATGAGGATCTTTCCCTTTGAGATCAACTTGGCTACTAAAACATTGTCCTAACTGCAAATTGTGATAATAAGTGTTTTGATGTACCTCTACAAATGACTGATTTGGGCTCTCTCTCTTGTCATCTACTTTGCCTTCTAGCTTGGGATGTGATATTATGGGAGTTTGTTTATTTTGACTTTCTGTTGAACAGGACAAAGTCCCAACTCCTTCCATTTCAGTGTTTCCAGTTGTTGAGGCTCATTTTAGGTGCCAGAGTTGTGGATATTTTCTTGCCAGAAATTACTCTGAATCGGCTGTCTTCCCTACATAAATTGGCTTTTGGGTAAATGGCGGCTTTTGTTGGGGGTTCTCAATCTACTCGTTGAGTATATCAACTTTGCACGCATTGTCTAGCCTTCTGAGTTGAGTTTGGCTGAAGGTCTTAAACTGCTTTCTTTGGTTGACAGCTCAATGCTGGCTCTAGGATTACATGGTTCAGGGCACTTGTTGCCTTGGGAGTTCTCTTTTGTCAGAGGGGTTTCATTCAGGCATTTCAGAGTTTGGTCCCCAAGAGCTTCCTTTTCGTGTACTTGAATTGTTCACTGACAGGTCTTAAAATGGTTGGTTGGATAACCACAATGCTGGTCAGGGTCCTTGGCCTCTTGTGTTTGGTGAATTACCATCTGGAATATGACAGCAGAATGGACAGTGATAAAACTCATTTCATGATCACTATAATTGCCACTACAAAATCCTGAGGTGAATACACAAGATGGACAAAGGAAAGTAGAACAGGAAGATATCGATAGAAGCTGGAAATTTATGTAGGGTTCATACAATGGAAGGAAACACTCATTCTGTCACAGATGGAAAGGAAATATAATGAAAGAGTTTTAACTACGTCCATTGACACTTTCTAGAATAAATACATAACAGAACGTGAGTGTCCAGCATGGCTTGGGAGCTACGAATACCTCCCTTAATAACCTATGATCAAAGCATATCTAATTAATGTATTTATTTACTGTTGTGTATATATCTAGTGACTTTTCTTAGTCTTGTGTTACAAATCACATTTTTGTCAATTTTACAGACCAAATATTATCCAGAACCACTTAGCCCTGGTACTCTATACGTTGATGTGTGTTGATCTGTTTCCTGCTTTGTGTGAAGTCATTGTTACAAGTTCGGCGCCTCTGTCAGTCCGGACCACAATATTGTTGGGTAAGTTCCTGATAACTTAATTATGCTTTGAATAAGTCTTGTTAACAAACAACTTTAAAAAGTAATAATTTCATTGTTTTATTATTTCTGTGTGATTACCAGAAAGGAAAGAAAAATTGTCAGTAATAATGCAGGCGATAAGTCACAATAATGTGGCTGAAGTAGTTTGACCAAACCACACACTAGAAGGTGAAGGGACGACGACGTTTCGGTCCGTACTGGACCATTCTCAAGTCGATTGAGACTTGAGAATGGTCCAGGACAGACCGTAACGTCGTCATCCCTTCACCTACTTTGTCAGTAATAAAATGTTAAGTTAAAAGTAGCTTTTAAAAGTATGGTGGTTAAGGAGATTGCATACTGATTTAGTGTCTGTTACTTACAGGTGAATTGCTCCACCAAGCTAACCAAAATTTGCCTGGAGAGTGTGGCTCTGTTTCTCATTCACTTCCTATTTTGCTGGAGAGAGCAGCAAGCCATGATTCTATTCAGCGCATGCGAGCCACGCAGGCTATCACGGCTCTGTTGATTTTGGCTCGGGCTAGACAAAACCCCCATAATACTTCCACTAGTCTCTACCTATCACACATTATTCAGTGCTCACCTAAATCCAAGGAGCGCATCCCTAAAGTGTACACTTCCACATCGAGTGCCAAACTTAGCAAGGTACGTAGAGTAGATTTGAACCATGATTTGAACCATCTCGTCATCCAGCTTCTATCGATACCTTTCTGTTCTCCTTTTCTCAATTTAAAGAGCTGTCTTTGTCCATCTTGTGTATTCACCTCAGGATTTTCTAGTGGCAATTATAGTGATCAGCTTCCAACATTTGTTGCAAGAGTAATGAGCAGATCTTAGTAATGAAGAGTAATGAGTAGATAGTGTATAGGGTAAATAGGTAAATTTATGAAACAAATTACGTTCAATATGTAATTGCTTGTGACTTTTTCTTTGTTGAAAAACAATTTTAGTTGGTTTATGTTTAGAAGAAAATATTGAAGCCATATAATGGGTTTGAACCTGCATCCCTAAACCTCTCAGGCGCATCATCCATTACCAGTGAGACTATGATGGGCTTAAAAGTATTTCGACCAGAATAATGTTAAGCCCATGATGGTCCAAGCAGTGGTATGCCTATGTCCGAGACGTTCAAAGATGCGGGTTTGGTCTCGTCGTACAGCTCGAATATTTTCTGATACAGTGTGTCACGTTATTGTAATAATGACACACAGTTCTCTAATAATGGCTATACACTAAGAAGATGAATATTCACATTCTTAGAATAGTTGACAAAGATGAGGTTGTATATTTAATTAAGAAGACTGAGAATCATGATAGAAATGATGATAAAAACAAAATTTAAAATCACGCTGGCACTTTAGATGTCCTTTGTCCTTACAGTGGTTGGGGAAAGACCACGACGAGTTAATCCACCAGACCTTGAAAGATTCACAGGTGCTAATCTTCGGAAGAGACCCACACACGTGGAAGTGGGAGCTCATCATTCCTGTACTCAGGGTAAGGAAATAATGAGTAACCATTTACTCTTTTTACCATTTACTCAACCAGCACTTCCCTATCCTACTCCGGGTAGGGAAGTGCTGGTTGTGAAATAAGTATGATAATCCTCTACTATATCATAATAGAAATTGGAAGGCAATCATTAGACAAATGACATTTAATATTTATTGTGCTTTTCATTCCCCATTTTTCTTTCTGGGTCAAGTCCCACAGTAACTTCCCAAAGCATAAGCAGTAGAACTGCCAAGTCATCAGATCATACCAGGGCCCCCTAGTAGGCCGTGAGATAGTCTTAGATGCCCAGTAAGATTGTATTGGGTCTGAGGTACCAGTGCCTAAGAAACCACTGATGGACCTCCCCATATTAAGGTTATCTTGAGATGATTTCGGGGCTTTAGTGTCCCCGCGGCCCGGTCCTTGACCAGGCCTCCACCCCCAGGAAGCAGCCCGTGACAGCTGACTAACACCCAGGTACTTATTTTCTGCTAGGTAACAGGGGCAATGGGTGAAAGAAACTCTGCCCGTTGTTTCTTGCCGGCGCCCGGGATCGAACCCGGAACCACAGGATCACAGTCCAGCGTGCTGTCCGCTCGGCCGACCGGCTCCCGGGTTATGTTATGTTATACTTATTCCTGAAGTATTGGAATTTCTTATTCCTGAAAATGCTTTTAATAAATTTTTACTATATTGAAGTGTGCAAAAGAAAAGTAAACTACTTCACTGTTAATTTTGGGTATAATTTTTGCTATTTTACATTAATGTTGGAATTGCTTTTCAAATTTTTGTAGTACCCATATTCATTAATGATGAGAGGGAGTGTGTGTGTGATTTAAAATAAATATATACAAATTTTTTTTTCTATTTTCCACTTTTTTTAATTATTTGCTGATACTTGTGTTGTTTATCTTTCTGAATGAAGATAATCTTGTTTGAGCTGCAAGTAATTGAGCAGGAATAATACTAAATTTTTTTGTTACTTTTATCTCTCGAGAAATATAAACATGTCAGTTTTCTAACAGGAAGCAGCGCACAAATGCAAAATTCCGTATCTGAATTATATGTGAAGTAAGTCATATTGGTATGACCTTGAAAGGTTTAATATATTTTGGCTGCTTTGTTTGAATTTTAGACAATGAAGGAAAAAGTCGGCGGTCTATCCCAGTTGTATCTGAGCCTTGTTCCCACTGTGGAACTCTCGCTAGAAGTGCAAGGCCAGTTCTTTGTCTTGTTATTTGAACAAATTCTGAATGCTCATAATTTCTTTTATTGTGTATAGTGTAATAGGTATATTTTTGCTGTCTTGTAGATATAAAGTAATATAGTCAGTTTTTTCTTAGTGTTTAGTAATTGTTGAGAAACTTGGCTTGGGTTTCTCTCACATGGCCATCTCTTGTACAGTATATTCTGTGTAACAACAGTGACATAGGATCACAGTTTCATACAGCCTCAGGCTTTAGGGATGATGTTGCTTGATATTACTGTATTATTATTATGGTCATATTTATACTGGGTGAGTTTCTGTTAAATGAATTTATACATAAGCATATTGTTAGTAAGAATATCATGTTGAATGTTACAGTGGCCTACATCATCCTTGCAACGGTTGGATGACAGCAGCTACAGACTCTTCGTGAGACGTATCTTGCATTTTTACAAGCCAAGCTCAGGACTCTTTGCCAATGTTGACCTCACACATGACCTTGCACAAGTGTTTGCTCAAGGACTGCTGCACTTCTGTGACTTTCTTCTGGGTGCATCTGAGGTATGGACACACGGCTACCCTCCAGTAACATATGTAACAGTACATATCTTTTAAGAGTACTGAGATAAAGGTAGCAAGAGCCTTCCTTGCTTGATAACTGTCGTATAGCGTGCTCCCGGTTCTACACAGGAATGCATTCCCATCATGTTTACGAATCTGCATAGTATTTCAAGGATCCTTTAGGAAATTAAAAATACTTTCCAGAACCAGAATTTTTGTTACAAATTACTGAATAGTTAATTACGTATAACTGGTTGTTGACCTTATGAAACTGAATGTTGCTAATGTGGAACTTGTTGTTGATCACATGAAACTAACTGATGGCTGAAATCCTCTTGTGTAAAACTGGGAGTTGACTGTACTGTACTGCAAGAGCTTCATAATCTGAATTTCGGTAACCCGAATGAATTCATGGTCATCTTCAAGTATATGGCGGGAGTAACTAGGTAAACAGTGGGAATAAGAGGTTAAACGACAGGAATAACTGGGCTGTAGTACAAGAATTTAAATTTGTTTTAATCTTTGGACATTCCTGGTAAGATATTCAGCTAACTCAAGTAGGGGTGGGGCCCATATAATTCAGATTACCAAGCATTGACAATATTTAGATTGTTTTACATATTCAATAAGGTTACTGTTTTTTGATTAATGGAACATAGCGTAACACTGTTTATGTTTGTTAATTTACATGTGTGCATGAAATCGGTTTCTCTTCAGGCATGGAACACTGAAAAGGTCACCTATCAGGATAAAAAATTGCACAGCACGGTTCTAATTAGTTGTGATTTTTTATCCATCAGTTATTGTTACCCTGTTCCACACTCTCATGGAGCAGAAATCCATTAACCCAGAGAAAGAGCTGAATAATATTCTGTAGTGGAAAAAAAAAAGTTTCTAGACATTTAAAAATGAAAATATCACTCATCCATTTATATCATTCACACTATCTAGTATCCTACTGCTTCATTAAACACTAAAGCAAATTAGCAAGATAATGAAGACATTCAAAACAGATGCCAGACCAGTGATGATATTCTTCAAGGTAAAGTGCTGGTGCTATATCATGTGTGTAGCATATTGTCCAGGTCTCTTAAGATATATTTTAAAACCCTTATAGAATCAGTGATGCACTTAAATGACTAGAACTGCTTGAAAGCACCTAAACTGCACTCCTTGGAATGGAGATAATTATCATTTGCAGGTGAGAGGAAGCCTATACTTTGGCTTATCAAGGAGCACTCTAGGCCACCTACTGACCTTCCCCAAGATACAATCCACAACAGTTGCCTAACTCCCCTGTATTGCTAGGCAAACAGGTTCATGAGGTGAAAGGAAATGTACACAGTTGCTTCTGTTCTGCCTGGGGATTGAACTTGGGAATCTTGGCTGTGAACTGAGGACATTAGAACACTGTTACAGGACCAAGGATTAGTTATCCTACTTGCAAATGTGCAAGAAAATTGTATATATATATATATAAAAATGTGTGGTGTATATAGCAGATTTGTTTTCTTTTAGCCATAGATATTTGTATCAAAGAACGCCAGGAAGATGAGGACAAATAGTGAGGAAGTGGAGCTCGAGTGGGAACAGTGCACTAGGTAGGTAGGTAAAAGGCTAGAGTTAATATGTGAAATTTTTGTACACAATTCACAAAGAGCACTCACCTAGTCTGTGAGGTTGTTAGTCCTACTGTGGCTGGTATGTTGGGAATGGTTGATGCTGGCTGTGTGATGTTTAAGAGAGGAATATTTTGTAAATGAATGGGTGCCTCTCCGGATATCTCTAACATTTTAATATACTATACTGTACTGATTCTCTGTTTTTTTTTAGCTGTCTCCCCCATTTAATCCAGTGATCATATTAGTGTGTAGGTACTGATTTTCTCTGGAGTTAGTATGGAAAGCAGTGTTTCCATATCTCATGAAAGTTGGAAACAGGAGTGATGATAATGATATCTTATGATTAAAGTAAAGTCAAATTTAAGACTTCTTTCTTTATACATATTTCTGAGCTATCCCATTCAGTTGCTCCCTAAGTTAAGATCATTTAGTACCGGATTGGTAACAGTTGGACAGGGCGACATTCTGACACCTGCACCACAGGCAACTTTTCAAGCACTCCATGCAGAGCTTTATTGATGTTCGGGTGAAATGGAGAAGACTTGAAGCTTTGCGGACCATTCATAAGAATTGGAAGAGCTCTTCCAAACCCTACTTGGCATCACAAGTGACTGCCAATGGTGAGCTGTTACTAATCACCAGTTGGGCCACCCTTCCACCAGCCCACTGATGGCACCACCACATCCACAACAGGGTTCTCTGGTCCTAGACATCTCGTATATTTATAGACTTGTAGTTTATGATGCAAGCTTCCAATGTCATTGCAAACTGTATTGACCTTTCTCCGGTGTCGTGATATTGCCCTGCTTGACATAGGTGGCAGAGACAGCCCTAGGAAGCAACTAAGTGCAGTGCTCTGAAATGAATTTTTCATCTTTACTAGTAGCTTAATTTTTTGCACCTTATAATTATTATCTATTAATTCAATAATATTTTGTGTTAAGGAAAGAGCGCTGCTTGTCGCCAGTGTTGCATGTAGGTTTAAAAAATTATATTTTCCGATTTTTTTTTTTTTTTTTTTTTTTTTTTTTTTTTTTTTTTTTTTTTGCAAGTTTCCTATTACTGTTGCAGTGATTGTTGTAGGAATTTGGTAAAGAAAACTTTTCAAATAATTCTTGTATCATTTAAATTAATTAGTCTGGCACACCAGTAGCCACTCACTTAAGCTCAACATTATATAACTTTGTTAATGAGTATAAGAAATGTAGTCAAATAAATTTACACTTCACATGAGCTATTGAATCAACACATACTGAATAGTTTATTCTGAGCACCTAGACTTGAAATATGAAGTGCATGGAGATATCAGTGGAGCAACTGCAAAAACTAGTTCTATAATAAAGCTCTTTAATAAACCATAGACTGTATCTATGGTTTGATTATACACTCGCCAGATGCACATCAAAGGAAAATTAAAACAAATGAGTTAATCACCTTGGTCCCCCTCTAGGCCTAAGGCTAAATATGACTGGGGTCCAAATGGTCAGGGTAGGACAAGACACTGTCCTAACGCTAGGATTAATTAACACACACCTGTAGGGTTATACTGGTGTTGGGAAGCACTGGAGAAGATTCAATTCAGCATTGAGATCCCCCATAGGAAACTCTAATAATAATTCAAAACCTCTTCAACCATTTCTGGTTAATTTGGGCTCCAGTTTGTGATAGTTTCTGCTGGTCCAGGATTGAAGTGGTAAACAACTGATGTGGTTGGGTCTTGATCGGGACTTGAGGGAAGCTTTTTATCTTTCTTATGGAGTGAACTCTTACTAAGCTAGCTTTCCATCTTCTGCTGATCATCAAGAAGTGCTTTATTATGAATAGATTTCAAGAGTCTAATAAGCAGGCTCAATTTTGCCTGTTCAAAGTACCCCTCTGAGATACATGTGGTTGAAAGTGTTGAACAGGTAAATCAACGTATTTGTTGGCTTCTGGTTAGGAATTCCTGCATCCAGTCCCTCCTTAGAGAATTTCTTTGATGGCTATTTGGGAATTCAGTTCTCTGAACGATCATGGGCCTATCTCTATAGCTCTTTAGTGACATGTCCAGTGTGGGAAGTTGCTTTTCCTCTAGCAATGTTCATACTGTCCTAGGGCACGGGTCTTTGATGTGGGTGCACGTGAATGATCAAGATATGGTTGTTGCTTGGATTGCCTTCAAATACACATATCTTCAAAAGGTCTGGGTGTGTCTTCACAATGACAATAATATAGTTTTGCATTCTCAAATGGCAGTTGTTCCTGGTCTTACATTGTTGAGGTGAACATAAACTACAGCTTCTCTTACGGATTCTCAGGCTTTTAGCCACCAAGTGGTCAACATTCTCAGGTTGCTAAATGTGTTTCCAGATGGCCTTGCCCAGTTTTCCCCATTTTGGACAAAATGGGAGTTGACAAGGTTTCCATTTCTTGGATATGTTCCATGTTTGGCCCTCTCCAGGTAGATATTTTTAAATCCTTGTGGAACCATCAGCTGTCCATGTGTGACTCCATTTCATAATCTAGGCACTTTCATAGTGGGCATAATTTGTCAAGGTTGAAATCAATATTCTTGCCCATTGAGAAGTTGGACACTTATTGAGCCTCATGGCTTACTACCCTGTAGCCACTTTAACCCTGGTTCCCAGTCCTGTTGTTTACATCACCACTGCAGTATACTCACTCGGGGAATTCCAGTCGTTGAATAACTTTGCATGTGGAGTGTCTAGATCAGATGTGTCATCTTTCAAAGGGGTAGGTGGTAATGATTTGAAACCACTGTCTGCCAGTGTCATCCCAGCCACTGCTCAAGGTGGCCTAACAGACTATAGCAGTATACCCCAGTGTGGTCACATTATCATGTTCTTCCTGACACAATTTTTCTTTATATAACGTCATCTTTTCCTTTCTTGGTCAATTTTTCTAGCCTTTGTCTCCATTTTGGGGTGGAATTAGTATGCTGTAGTGTCGCTAGCATCAGTATAACCTAACAGGGACTGTTTGAACAGTTCTCTGCTGCTCTGGTGTGAAATGCCGACTGCTCTGGCTGTGCAAGATCCTAACTAGACGCCAGTAGGAGCTTGCTTTAAAGAATAACTGTGTGGAATGGCTGAAAAATCCGTTCTTTGTATGACAGCTTAACTACTGGTGACCTTTATGGTTAAGGCCTCTGAGAGTATTTTTGCATGTAATTATTTCATGAACTTTCAAGGCTGAGAGTGTTCATTATTTTCTCCTCTGAACATCAATTGTACCAGGCTTTTCATCTCAAAATACAGGATGAATGTGGTAAACACTTTGAAGAATTATTAGTGGACGTGAGTACAAACCTGACGTGTGTTGTATGCGAGTGTCCACTCCACGATGCGGTTCTCTCACCATCGCGCCTTAACACCACCACTGCACAATATTATTTTCTTGCTCTGGGTAGACTGTCTCGCTCACAGCGTGGATACGACATGCTTCTGAAAGCTGGAATCTTTGAACAGTGAGTAATTGTCAAGTTCTGATTCAATTAGTGAAATAAGGATGAAAAAGTCAGGTGTTAAAGTGTAAATTCATAACAAACCTCCATTGTATATCTATAATTTAACATTATCCATGCAGGATACATTCTGTTGGGCTGCATTTCGTTGTATGTTAGTATTTTCATGTTCAGTATCTGTACAATTATGCCGACCAGAGATCCAACTTCCATTACAATACGCATATTGCTAATGATGTTCATGTAGCGCAATTCGTCTTCATCACAGAGCATATCAAGACTGTCGGTAAGAACCCCATTAATATGTTTAGTAAATTACAGTAGTTAATTTGATAATTCTGCAGTCTGTTATAAAGTAAATCAAAATGTAATTATTAACAAATTTAAACATAGCAATATAAATACAGCAAGTTTCCAGGTGTTTAAGAAATATATATTGTAGTTGTTTTTTGTTTGCCTATATCCCAGGCATAAGTAATCCTCAAAGACCCCTTGGCCTTTTGGCCGATTTACCCGATTCATATTTTTGTAAAAATACTTAATGGCAGTCATGAATGTTGCCTTTAATCATAATCAAACAGTATTTCATTTGACCCCCATGCAAGCAATTATATAATTTTGACAACCATCAAAATATGTGAGACCCCTTTTTTCCGAGAGCTCCCCTCGGCAGCTGGCTTCAGAAAGCCACCGAGGGGACCCACCAGAAAGACGTTTCGTGACATTCAACCCTGGATTATGTCATACTTTAAATACCTGGTATGTGGCATAACTGATTGGACACCATTCCCTCCTTTGGTGATTCCAATTCTCAAGCCTTGCCTTTTGTATAGCTAGTGATTTATCATCCTTACAGATAGGTTAACCCTATCCTGTTTCATCTCCTGTTTCGGAGATGAAATAGAGCTGTTTATGATGACCAAACCACACATCGGAAAATGGAAAAATGATGACGTTTCGGTCCGTCCTGGACCATTATCAAGTCGTGTGATAGAAGAAAGGAAGGTACAGGCAAATATATATAAGAGAATAAAATGAGATGCGAGGAGCAGGTAAGATAAAGGTAATATTAGGATGTTGTAAGAATAAGATAAGAATTCTTACCTTTCTTTTACCTGCTCACCACCTCTTATCTTACTCCTACCTTGTATATTCACCTGTACCTTCCTCTTTTATTTCATAACTTGATAATGGTCCAGGATGAACTGAAACATCATCGTTTCTCTCTTTTTCTGATGTGTGGTTTAGTCATCATATCTTCAGGCATGTTATTGTGACTCATCATCTGCATATAAAGCCGTTTATCGTGCATTTTGATGTGTTGAATTCAAATATAATAATTCAAATTGCTGATTAGCTATTGTTTTATGTGTAAGGGTGGTAAGAAAATCTTGCTGGATTCAACGAATGGTGGATGCTTAATGTTTTTCATCCAGTCTCCCTGCAGACCCATTAGGAGAGCAACAACCTCCAAGTTGACACAGAGCCACCACTGATGTTGGTTATCACTCAAAACTGCTTTGTTGTCATAAGTTTCCCTTGTATGGGCTGCATTACCCAATGAAACTGATAACAAAGTACTTTGTTATGCAGCAAAACAGCTTTTAAGACTTGTCATGGATGAAATGCAGGGCTAATCAACAGTTTTAAACACTTCCGTTCTCAATGACCCAGAATTAGTCCAGATTGACTTTGTTTCAGAAGCATTTTGGCTGTAGACCAGTGTTATCAAGTGTCCCTCTCCTTAATAAAGTGTCCTTCTCATTGTCTTAAACACCACAACCTTGTATATGGCTAGCCTCCGTGTTGTATGTTAGGATCTTACTGTCATTAATATTAGTGTGTTCCTTAAAGTTTGTTCACATAGCTGTTTACCTTCTACTGTGTGTTGTATTCTGCATTCCAAGTATTCTTTTATTGGTGTATATAGAAGCACTCAAATGTAATTGATTAATTCCACATCCCCCAGTGTTGAGACCATTATGACAACACTGAGAACATTTATTAAGGGGGAGTTCTTCCTAATGAATGAAGCAGTTATCTATTGCTAAGCTTGTCAAGTACACTTACTGTCAAAGCAGTTCTTACCCAACTAAATGACATGGTTATTATATTTGTCTTGTATAAATATTTTAGAAAGGAACAGTTTCAGTATATAAGAGAGCCTATGATTAAATAATCTTGTCCCATTTTAGCTTTTTACTGTGGACCTACCAGCAATATCACACCCATTTTTCATAGTGTTAAAAGCTTAGTGAAAGCCTAATAATCACATGGCATAATAACAGAAGAATGCTACCTGAAATGGTGTTACAGAAACTAGACGTGTTCGCGTTCTCTTCCTGTACCACTTAGTCTGTTCGGTGTTGTTCACGTTCCCAGCAGCCCCCAGTGTGTTATTGACTTAACGTTGAGAAAGGTCAACAAACAAGCATAGTTCCTTCGAGCAAATGCTTTTACTGGAGAAAGTTTCCCTACCACTAGCTAGCACAACCACCACCAATTAAAAATGAGTGAAAAGGCTGGGGCTGGTTTTATTTTGCCTTTACTTCAAAAAGGGTCATATTTTCTGAACACTTAGGGTACAGACACCCCAGTGTGAGAACAATTACTTTAGTAAGGGAGGTGTTGTGAAAGGCTCAAGCCTGGCCCTGGGCAGGACTTGGGAAGAACAACTCCCAGAACCTCATCCAAGTACAAACAGTACATCACTTTGCATATGGACTTTCTCCAATAGTTAAGTTGTTTTTTCACTAAATTGTAAATTGTAACTTGTAATTTGAACTGCTTAAAAAACTACAAATTTTTGTTTACAGGTTGCAAGAGCTGGTCAGTGTGTCAAAGAGTGATATGTATGCCAAGCTTGTATCTACCTGTTTAGACTACTCAATCAATGGGCTTAATAGGTAAGTTCCCCATCTTCTAATAAAGATATTATGGCTATTACTCTGTAGGTTTACAGCTTAGTGTGTTGTACTTATCTAGCTGTCTTTATATAGCTAATGTTACCATATTTCCTCTTGTCATAGACAGGAAACCTGGCAGGTTTATTGATGTCCTCTTAAGGCCAATAACTGACCAATTCCAGAGTGCAAACCACAACAGTTGCCTAATTCCTAGGGACTTATAGATGAAGAGAGGCATCAGATGTAAAGAAACATGCCCAAGTGACAGAGTTGCATGCTAATCACTGCTCTTTTCGTAAACTTGTTTAATCATTTAATTTTCTTTTCTCACAGGTTCATTACTCTTTTCACAAGCCCACAACTTTGCATCTATGTTCTTTCTAAATCTGATGTAATAGAACTTCACTGTACTTTCAGAGCAATTTTGACGAAGATTCTGACTGGGTGCCAGGAGTCAGCTCGAGTGTATGCCACTCAGTTCCTTCGAGCATTAGTTCGGGTAGGGGCCGCAGACTTCGCTCGCTGGGGAGTAGAGCTGCTGGTAGCCCAGTTGTATGATGAAAGCCGTGTAGTGTCCTTGGCAGCGCTGGATGTGCTGGAGGAGGCGTGTGATAATGAAGTTAGTATGCAACTAAGTTTAATAACTGACTACGAAAGTTTTGGAACTGAAATTTTAGTTATTGAGTATATATTGGTAACCTTGAAATTGGTTTGAATTCTTTTACTAAGTAAGAATGAGCAACTGAATTAATCCTATTCAAGCTAAATATGTACTCGGTTAAAATTGTTAATATCATGGGCTAACATTTTAGGCAAACAAATGCCTGATGAGTGAAATGCTTGATATGTATATATCAAGGCAAATTATTGCCATAGCTTGTAGTGTTTATTATTGTAATTTGTTTATCATTAATCATCATTATCAATAGCTACCAATTACTCTTCCGCTACGCTCCCCAATTTACAGCATATGGGTTATCTATCTTGAGGGCATCTTGAGATAATTTCATGGGCTTAGTGTCCCGACAGCCCGGTCCTCGACCAGGCCTCATTTTTGTTATCCCCAGGAAGCAGCTGTCTCCCAAGTACCGATTTACTGCCAGGTGAACAAATGCATCAGGTGAAAGAAACTGCCCATTTTCTGCCCATGGGTACACAAGGAACCACTCCCAAATGTCTCGTGTACTGATCCTTGTAGTCTTGTTGCATCTTCGTGTTGAAGATGCAACAGTAAAGCTTGAATTGTTTGACAACTCATGAAATAAGCTGTTCTGTGGCTACAAGAGGAAGTACCTGCCACTAATACTTGCTATATTTCTTGGATTAACTAAGAATTATCATTGTGTGGAAAGAATGTTGGGTTAGTCATGATTTTCTAATACTATGCAATCAAGAAGACTTCAAAATTCACTTTATATAAGGTGAATATAATTTATAAGCCACCCATGCATGACATCCAAAGGTCTTCTTTATAGTCACAGTCTTAATTCAGGCTCTAAAAACGATTAAAGAAAGCCTTAAACTACAAATTGTAGTGTACTGTATATTGATTCCAAGAGCATTAACTTGGTCATCAAGCAGTACTGTATTCTTCAATTGTCATCTATTACAAAAATGCAGAAGCAGGTGTTCAGACTGACAACAAAACCCGGCAAACAGTACTTGCATTCAACTTCACATGTACACTAAACCACACAGGAGAACAGCTCCTGACCAGGAAAACAGGTTAAATGTCTGAAAATCCAGTTCATTCCTGCCAACTGACATTGGACACATCCCAGTACGTGTAAGGAACATTTGGTGTAGCAACTTGGTGGTGTGTTGGGTACTGCTACCTTATTACTGTCAACTGAGGGATCCAAGCAGGTCAACATGTAGCTAACTATAGTGCTTTCTTGCCAGTCACCTATGATGTAGGGGGTTTGATTTTTACGAATATGTTGCTGTTGGCATTTTTGCTTAAGTAGGATTTCTCCAGTGGCTCTATATAACTTTTATGATCCTGCAAGAAGAGATGGAAAAAGATCCCTGTGGCATAACAACAGTTTAAATTAGAGATAGTACTGGTTCCAATAATATAGATGCTTAGAAATAACAATTAAGGTACATCTTTTTTTTTTTTTTTTAGATATATACAAGAGTTGTTACATTCATGTACAGCCACTAGTACGCGTAGCGTTTCGGGCAGGTCCCTGGAATACGATCCCCTGCCGCGAAGAATCGTTTTTTCGTCCAAGTACACATTTTACTGTGGCGTTAAACAGAGGCTACAGTTAAGGAATTGCGCCCAGTAAATCCTCCCCGGCCAGGATACGAACCCATGACATAGCGCTCACGGAACGCCAGGCGAGTGTCTCATTAAATGAACAAATCCAAAAGGGCCGCGATGAGAGTTTGAACCTACGCCCGGGATCACGCTATTGTGATCTCTGTACATCCCATTATTTTATAAAGTTTTATATCTATATTACTGGGGTTTATATTTAGGGAGATCAATTTTAGGGTTTTAGGGAGATCACAGTTAAGTTTACTCCTTACGATGATTTGTATAGGACTACCTGGAAGCCATCCTCTGTGCTCCACCATCCGTCCTGCACCTGGGTGACCGCGGACAGCTGCTCATGGCAAAGTTGGTCTCGTCTCCGAGAGGATTTAGGGCATACCACGAGGCCAACTTCAGCAATACCTTACTGGATAAGTGGTCTACAACATACAATTATAAGTAAGTTTAATAAATGTGTAGTGCAGTATGTGAAATAGTAACTTTAAATGTAATAGAAGCTCTGTGGTACTTTTAGTTTTGATCTGCAGAAATAGATGCTGGTACAGTTATCATTAAAAATATCATAACAAAGAGCAAGATACTGTATAACAAACTAGACAAACATATGTACATACAGATGGAAAGCTTAACTGAGTGTAATGCCATATAGTATGTTATTACTCATTTACAGAACTAATTATATTTATTTATTTTAAAAATATTTGTTGGATGAAAAGTTGACCTACATAAAATAAACAAGTGTTAATTTTCAAGTCTAAAACCAAGACTGTGGCTTCCCACTCCAGTATAACCTGGTCCAATTTAAAACCCAGGTAAAATGGAGGGGTTCATACCTGGTTATAACCTGATTCAATAAATTAGGTGTCCAATCAGTCAAGATATTCCAGTTTGTCTAGATTGGCAGTTCTAATACACACAAATTTACAAAAACTAAAGTTTTGACTGCAGCCCATTCTCACACTTTGACAAGCACCGAATTTAAAGGGTTTTTGCTTAATTGGAAGCATACAAACCTAGGCAAGCAACCCACTTGATCTGACGAGGCCATTGGTTGTTAGTGTGAAGTAGTGTCAGTGTTGTGGTGGAGGATCCCTCCACCATTCTCCGGTAGCTTTGCAGACGTCTTACCATGAACTTCGTGTCTGTTTTTCATTACTCGGGTGGCGAGTCTTGGGCATGTGTTCAGGCACATGCCTACCTGTAGTTAAAATCCACCACTCGATGAAAGTTGCATGGCAGGTAGGAACAACAGTTAAAAAAGTTAACCAAACACTTGGAATAATTAAGCGTACCTTCGATTTCTAGGAAAAGAAGGTAGTGATTCAATTGTATAAATCTCTGGTGTGCCTCGATTTGGATTACTGTATACAAACATGGAGACCTCGTCTTCAGAAGGATATAGCTGCTCTGGAGAAAGTGCAACACCTGGCAACAAAAATCATTCCAGAGCCAAGTTGTCATCTGTATCATGAATGGTTGAGGGTCACAGGGCTAACAACACTACAAACCAGACATGGCAGGGCTGATCTCATTGAAATGTTTCAAATACTGAACAAATTGGAGGATGTTGATAAGGAAAATTTCTTCAAAAGGTCAGGTGTAACACAAACAAGGATCAACGGTTTCAAGCTCAACAAGCCATAATGTAGGACTGAGAACAGGAGACGCTTTTTACCCACAGGGTTATTAACCCATGGAAATGCATACCTGCCGAAGCCATTAATGCCAAAAAACTGTTGGGTTTTAAAGTACAGCTGGAAAAGATCATAAAGGCAAATAGGGGAGGGGGGTCTTCGACAAGCTGCCGGCTTCCTGTCCTCATAGAGGCCACTACTGTTAGTGCCTCTCGGGTAAACTTGGGTATGAAGGAATTGTGTTCCAGAGAAACACCAACTTAGGCAGACCATAATTGTAGATAACATTTTGCCTGTAAGGACTTTATCCAGAGAACTGCACCATCCAGGGATGCATCCATTTAGTTAAGACTATGGTTCAGTGATTGAATAGTGGTTATTTAGAGTACTTTTTTTCCTGTGGCACCAAACTACAGTACAACCTGGATTCAGCAAACTACATTGGACCAACCCCAATTCATTGCCGTGTGGGATTCGTTGCAACCGGAGATGCCTCCAGGATGCATTTCCCACACCCTATGGGCTGATTTCACTTGGCAAATTTTTTATTTCAACCTATAATATAGTAGACAATTACCAAATGAACAAATTTGCAGACAAATTTAACCATGTCTAGCTTCAAAACTCATTTTCAAAACGTAACGGGGCCATATCCGAGTGAACGAAAACTTTGCCAACTCGGAATAACAAACCATAGAATTTGGTTTTAAATATCCTCAATAGTTTTCCCAAAGCTCCAACTGTGTCATGTAAGGGTGAGTCTTTATACAAAAAATCATGAAAACCATGATTGGAGTCTTATTAATAGTTAGATTCATCCCTAATATTATTGACACTAAGGGCTGATTTCACTGAGCAAAATTATAATTTCAACTTGTCACATGAAGGGACAACTACCAAGGGAACCTGTCTGTAAAGAGATTTAACTACATCAAGCATTTTTTCTGTGCCTCAGTCTCATTTTCAAGGTAAAAAGGGCCCATAGCTTAACAAAAAGTCTGCAACTAGGGATGGGGGGGGACATAGAATATTAGTTCTAAATATGCTCAGTAGCTTTCCCAAGATCAAACCATTTCTTAAAATCTGGCCTCCATTTGTGAACTAAGTCCCAACATCCTAAGCAAATTCACACATCCCCTGCTTCATTGAACTCTTGTTCATCAAATCGGGCGAGTAACTCTAATCTGACATGGAAAGTGTGTTCTAGATATTGCTTGTCTTCCTGTTTCTCAGGCTTTGTGCTAGACAGTTCACATTTGGGGCAACATCATAGTTACTAATTTAAGAAAGAGTAACAAAATTTGAGACTGATTCTTTTAACTGAACTGCCTCAAATTTGAGTGTCATGAGTTGGGCCGTGTTTGCAACATTTCCACAATGCCGTTATGCTTGTGTTTGATACGTCATGGAGGGATATAATTGATCTGTTCCCAACAGTCAGGTTGTTAGCTTTCCTGAAGAAGCTCGAGCAGTTCTTACATTGAACAGTATTTTGTGTCTCATTGGGTCACTCAGTTTTCATTCCTTTAGGCTTGATATCGATTCCCAGTCAAGCTCCCAATTGCGTTTTTTTTGCTAATGACTGTGGCTTGGGCTGTCTTACGATCATGATTATGCACAGTGTGTGTGTATTTTTATGCAAGTGAAGGCCAAGAATTAGGGTAAAAGAAATTTGTGAGCATATTGTAACAAACACTGAATAGATTTTTTAATGCTTTATTTTAATGATTGGCAGATATGTAAAATTAATGCAGACAGCTGTTGCTGACTCTGTGACTCAACACCAGCGTGGAGAGGATGGTGCATATGGCCGACGCACAGGCAGCAAGCACATTGTTCATGATGTTTTCCTCTTGCCACACCTGTATGGATCACTCACGCAGCATAAGGAAGGTTTCTGCATACTTATGCAACATGATGCAGTAAGAAATATGGTTCAGGTGAGTATGATGGTTTATTTTTGTTACTTATCATTCCCTAGTGTACTTTTCTGAGAAGGGCTCCTGATTGTAGCTTCCTGAGCTACTGGGATCCACAAGCTGAATCTAGCTCTCTATGCGGCATATAGAGCTTGGGCATCAGAGTTTGGAGATATTTGGGATAAGAGTTCAGTCCAAAATCAAAAGGAAAATTTCATAAAGCTCACGTGCAACAAAACGAGCCACTGCCTGAAGAAAATTAGGTATCCTAGGGTAACAAAGCAAATGATTATTGCCAAGGAGTTTAAACGCCCTAACCATTATGTACCTGACCACCAGGGTAGCAACTCGGTTCAACCAGTGTACCAAAAAGTTCACCTCCATCATTCACAAGCCACTCAAACTGGACCCCCCCTCCATCAAACAAGAAAGAAGGGAACAAGGCTAAAATGGGGATATATTGATGGCCCCAACAGAAATGGCAATTCATTACATTCAATACTTGATTTGTGGAAGGCCCTTGTAGCAACTGGCCGAGCTCCCTGCCCATAATGGTGCCTAGGCAGAGAAGGCTTGCATTTCTGAAAATAACATCAGTAAACAGAAACACTTTGAGCACTTATCCATGGAAAAAGAGAGCAGGTGACAATGCAGAAGCACAACGCAAGCATGGCAAGCCCGAAGAACACCCCCAGCAGAACAAAGGGTTAATACAGTACTCAAGTGGACCATCCAGAACAAGCCCTGAAGCCAAACAAACTAAGCTGCCAGGAAACACAGAGCACAGGAGCAAGGACAAACCAATGGCTGGCCAAAACCAAAATGCCCAGAGGAGTTTCAGGTAACCAGCGGTCAAGTCATTGGTACCAGGATCCTAACCTGGTACCAGGATCCAACCTGGTGTCCTGTTGTTCCCCAAAGGGAACAACAGGACACCAGGTTGGATAATGAGGCACTCCAGGACACGGATAAGCTCAGATAAAATGACACTGCCACCACAGTCAAGTCAGCGAGACGTCTGTTAGCAATCAGGAAGCTAAAAACAAACTAGCAGAGCACAGAACCACGAAGGCAGTGTCCTGGTAGCGGTCAGGTGAGCAACTGGTGGTTTGTTAATTATTACTGGATGATCATTTTGTTGCAAAGTTTGGCTGCTTCTATTGTTCATGAGTGAATAGTAAGTCACTCTGATCTGAAATGACTTCTTCTCCACTCCCTCCATGGCAACAGTATGACCTGATGGGGATTTTAAAGAAGATTGTTGTTCCAGTATAGTGTGTCACACAGTACACACACACAAACATTGATCTCGCGGTTCTGTAGAGTGGGGCCCTCGGGAAGCTTACCTTGGGGAGCATTTAAGTGCTCCTAAGAGTAGCTCGGAAAAGGGGTTTTCATATTCACTCAAGGTGTAATTCTTCTACTCATCGCAACAACAAGTGAGACCAAGCTCTTACAAGTCAAGCCTGACCTCAAGCCAGGCTTGGGGAGTTGAAGAACTCCCAGATTACCCATCAAGCAGGTATTAAACAAGTAGTTGCTGCCGTGTCATAGTAATTGTCTTCTTGTCCACTGGAAAATTTTAGTTCACCTTGTTCCTCATACTGTACATTCACCTACGTGTTACTCATCTGAAGGAGAAATATTTTCACTCGCTTTCACAAAAGTCGACAGCAAGCTCAAATTATGTGGCAATGTACACTAACAAACATGTATATTTCCTCAGATTGTTAAAGCTGGTGCTGTTTCTACTCCACAAGATATCTACCAGCTTAAAGTGGCAATCTGGGCCATGGGCCACTTGGGGCTGAGCAGCGATGGCGCAGGTTTTCTGAGTTGTGAGGGTGTGCTGCCGGCGCTCACCCACCTGGCTGCTACCTGCCCAGTGTACTCAGTACGAGGAACCTGCTTTCACGCTCTGTGCCTAGTGGCTACAACCAGGGATGGGGCTAACCTGCTCAGGAAATATGGTGAGTACCCATGTAGTAGTGTTCAGGTTGATGTAGCCACCATTACACTAGTAAGACATTTTCAACTCGGAAATTTTGAAAATAACAATTACATGGTGCATGCAATTTTAATATAAAGTAATTACTTGTGTATATTTTTATTATTGTGAGTAATTATTTTCAGTTTATATTCATCATCATATTATTGCATTTCCCATTACTATTGGGTGGGTAGGCATTAGTGTGTAGGAAATAGGAAAGCAGTATAGAGAATGAATATTAAGATACTCAGATACCTGATCTTCCACATAACATAGCATTATGTATTACCTGAACACCAATATTCTACATAACATAGCATCATGCTCATTACACCAGCCTGTACACACACACACACTATATTCATTACAGGATGTCATACTTAATGCATGCCTTGTCATTGTTACAGTACCCTATTAATATCCTGAGGTATTCCCACCTAGAAATACCTTTCTCAATCATCATCATCATGATGTAATCAAAACATTACATATTTTGCTTTTTCATAATTTAATAGCAATATGCTTAAAGAAATCACATTAATGTGATGTTTTAATGAGAAGGAGCTTGGGAGAATCCAGTGTGCCTGTTCCAATGAGGAGCCGGCACACTGGGTACGCCCAAGTACATGCCTTACACGTACATGACATGCTAAAAGCCATGAAACCTGTGATTCAACTGAATTCTGTAGGGTTCCTGAGGCTTCCACTGAAGCAAAGTCAGAATTTCATTCATTGCCCTCATGCACTCTGGCCATGGTATATGAGTTCTACCTCCAATGCATTCTTCTTCAGATGTACAAAGAAATCACATTAATTAACATGATGTATCAATGAGAAAATCCGAATGATCCATTAAGAGGATTTGAAGCCTCATGATTCCTAGAGGATTTATTTAAATCCCAGATTTCGTTGTTTTTAGAATGTCGTGGTTAAGTGGTCTAAGGCATGTAATCGAGAGTACCCAGTTTGTAGGTTTCAATCCTCCTCCATGACTTCTATGGATTTTCTCATTAATAGCAATATATTAACATAGCTTTGTGACTGATTTATTTAGAAATATGAATGGCTACCTCCATAGAGTTCATTCACTGAATAAGCCTTTAGAGCTATATACTGTATGTATATAAAACAAACAAATAGATAAATAAGTTTAATCACTCAGTTTCAAGATATATAATAGCATGGTAAATATATAGATTGACTTGGATCCATTTTTCTCAGGCTGGGAGTCTGTACAACGTCATCATCATGAATGTTGGCAATTGGTGGAGGAAACGGTGGATGTGTGGTCACCAACCACCAATCAGGGCCAAGTTGATGAAAATTACATAAACATTGGTGGCCACCAGATCTCAGAAAGTGATGTTGATGACTTTGATCTAGTAAAGTAAGTGCCTGTATTGCTAAATGTCTGGAGTGTGTGTTATGTGTTGCGTGATCAATAATGAACAAATGGTTTACCCTTGCTGTAACATGAATGGGGTGTTTGTTCCAATCCTAATGTATGGGTGTGTAATCTCTGAAGTATGTACAGGAAATGTCGAGGGCAGTAGAACTAGACATTGAGGGACGTGTGTGTGTGTCACAACTTATCTCTGAAGTGTTCCAAACTGGTGTGTGTGTGTGTTATTTTATAGTTCAGTAAAGAGACAACACAAGTGGCAAGTAAAACAATAAGATGGAAAATAGCTTTATAATTATTAGTAGTAATTATTAGTAGTAATTAATTAATCATCAAAAAGTGATGAATAAGAGCAAGAAGAAGCCTGAGACAACTGCAGGTGTAAGCAGCAGTGTTGCAAGCGAGGATGGTGGGCATCAGCCTTGAACGACAACACTTCCCAGCTGCCGAGGGATGATGGTTGTGTTTACTCATCTCCCTTGTCAATGGAAATTCTTTGAAACATAAGCAGGAAGAGTACCCGCCAAACACACAACGAAATTACGATGTTGCTACAACGTTCGAACAAGTTTTAACACCTAACAAGTTATAACAACCAATATAGCAAGTTGTAACAACGTTCTAATACGTCATAACACATTAAGCCAAGATGTAACAACTTTATTACAAGTTGTAACAAGCGGAAAGTAGGGACAGTTACGGTTTGTTTCCAGGATAACTGCTCAGCAATGAGATGCAGGAGCATCATCATTGAATTAGCTGCTTAGTTTCAACTTTGCATGGAGGCTGTGGCTGTACATATTGAAGCTGTCAACCTGAATGGTCATAGTATAGCATATTACAGTATACTGTATACCAAAAACTGACCTCCCAACCAATGTAATAGTAATAATCCACATGCAATACATGTTACGAATGTTCAAATTCTTTTGGCTTTTGATTTTCATTAAAACCAAATAAAAACATTAATTTGCATCTCTGCTTCTAGAGTAACTCGCCTGTAGCCAGACCTTGAATGCTACTGTCCAACCTCACACTTGCTCAGCCACTACCTATGGAATAGTCCTGTTGACAGTGAACATCCAGTCACAAGTCATAATGAGTAGTGGGCCCTCCAAACCCACACTGATGTCTCTTGCCTAACCCAGTGGCCGGTCAGTGTCTCCACTACACACACCATGCCATTAACTGCACTGGTAGACATACATCACGCATGGCACATTTTCGAAATTGTAATAAATGTACATTGCCAGGTTATTGCAAACCACTTTGGTTACCCAACTGAAAACTTGTGCCAATGTTCCAGTGCTCACCTTGGCTAAATCAAAAATGTTCTGTAGGGCCATTGAGTCATCAGCTCTGAACTAGTTAAATCAGCCAATGAGAGAACAGTGGAACTGTGCCTTGGCTAGTTACTATTTCCCACTTGACAGAAAAACCTGAAACCTTATTTTGCATAAGAATGTACAGAGTAAGGAACAATAATCCCTGTACTACTAAAAATATGTGGAAAGTAAAAGACAGTAAATCTTCTTAAGACTGATGAGAGGATGCTATGGGAGCATGGATAATGAGAGAATGGAGAAAGTAGAATATACTGCAAGTTTGACGTTTGGAGTTAGCGGCAAAGGGCGAGGTGTGCTGGTATTAATTTTCTATACAATAGCCTTGGTAAAGTTGTCCACTCGGTAGTGCAGGGCAAATGTGAATATTGAGAAAATGTTGCATACATGTAAATAACACTAAGACAAACTGGCTATGAAAAGGACTAAGTAGAAGCAGTCTGCTAAAAAGATGTATATTATTGACGATGTGATTTTGTGAATATTCATTTGTAGTACAGTATAGGTAGACCTAGACTCCTACCTGTGAAGTGACTGAATACTGAGGTGCATTTGCCTTTCCTTTTTGACATGCAGGTCAGGTATTACTAGTTCCTGCAGTGTCACATAAAGTGAAAGGTATAATGAGTTTCTAGTAATATTACCATCTTTGTTGGTGTGCCTGATCATTATATATGAAAATAGTGGAATGAAGATGTATCATCACCACAGGCCTGGGTTTTATGTTGGAGATGATTCCGAAGATGGTAGTGATGGCGGGTCTCTGCTTGTGGAAGGTATTGGGCTAGATGACTCTTATCCTACTTCAGGCAAAAGCCAGGTTAGTAAACAACACATCAACTAAAAATGCTGTTATAAACAAGATTTCCAATAATTTTTATATCTTTGCAAAAATTGGCTTCAATTGACATTCTACAGTGAACGGATTTACAGTATTTGCAATGGTTACTCTTGCTTTGCATGCATCCTTCAAGCTGATACAAATTACTTGAAGTTATTTATAATGCAAATTAAAACATATTTTTAAACCGATTTGTTTTCACTTAATTGTAGTGTACTGTACTGTAATTTATTAATCACATTTGCTAACACCATTGTTTGTTAAACCTTTTTCTCATGTTCAGACGCTGCCACACAAGTCAAAGCCTCCTTCAGTTATAGGCCATCAGAGAAGTCTTTCTGACTGTGCACCAGTGTTAGAGGAGCATCCCTTGGACCAGCCGCAGCCAACACCCTCACAAGATGACCTCACCATTGGCAAACGATCATCACTTCGCTTCAGCAAACTTCTTGCTAGTGTGCGTAGAAAGTAAGTGACTTCACAAATGACAAATATTACATGCTAATGTTTATGTATATATTTTTAAGTTATTATGAGGGTGAGCTGTCAACTCTTAACTGGGATCGGTAGTCATTTAGAGTGACAAATCTTTGTGTGTGCCTTTTACATAAAAAGGTATAGAGTGTAGGTAAGACTGCTTTCTTAGCTGGTCATTTGGTCATTTCCTCATGCGATATCCTGCTCCCTCTTGGACGTTTTTGACTCCAACCTGAGTCAATGTGACCTCATCACGAAATCGGCAGGAATCTTTCTACAGATACCTCAGCCTAGCATTGCTTGAAATCAGAGACAGCCTAGCATTGCTGTGCTACTGCTAATTACCAACTGGTGACTTAATTACCAACTTGTCCTTTTAATTAGTCCTTGCAGTGGGTGGCAGTAACAACAAGGTTACTGCCACCCATTGCAAGGTGGCAGCACCGATTATGTACTTAGGTCAGCGGACAATCACACCTCATTTTCATGCCAACACAACCCCTGGAAAGGCACAGAATAAGCTGGGATGAAGGCAGGGCATTTCTGTATTAAACACATTATTTCTGAGCTTGGATCATTCAATCACTCCCTTAAGCAAGAGTCACCAAAGCTGAGAGAAGGGGAAAAAAAAAGATCTACCAAAAGGAGCAACTTAGCCATGGCCACCGGAGATATTCAGCAGCAGCCAGGGGTAAAAAGGAGAGTTTAATTTCTGGTGTAGGAAACATGCAGGGGCCTCCCTACAAAACAGTAGAGAAGCAGGAAAGAATGCTCAACAGAATACACCGATGCTGAAGGTAGGCAGAGAATGGCTAACAAATGTGCAAGTTGTTCTCCAAAATCCCCAAATGTATTTAACAGGCCAACACCAATTGGAACAACATATCAATGCCAGATCCTCAAAAGATGATAAACTTTGGAAGTGAGGGGAACACCGGAAATCCAGTCCAACATTCAGAGACCAGTTATTTTAAGGAAGTTGTCCGAAATTTTTGATATCCACAGTGTTACGAACAGGACGTTATAGATTTAAATTAGGAAAACAAATGTGCGAAAAACACGTACAAAGATTTTCTGCAACCTAAGTGTTAGATGGATGGAATAAATTAATGGAGAGGATATCGTACAGTATGCCAAAACCATCAGAAGCTTCAGAAGTTTGATATAACAAAGATTAAAGGGAAGACATGACACTACAAACATTACTCTCATCCTGGAATTCCACTTAGATAATAACCTCTGCTTACCACACCCAGCCATCTGCCACCAGTTATACATCCTCCCCACTCTATGCATCTTATTCCCATATCACATGGTAATATTTATTGTATTAGGGGACATTTGTCATATGAACTGGGGATACCTTGCATTTCTACTAAATCAAACTTTAAGCATTTTTCTTTTGTTTATACTTAGTATACTGTATATCATATCTAGAAATGATAAATGTTCGTGTATTTAAAACACTGGCAAATCGTACTGTTATATAAATCGGCAGATCTGAAAGACGTCGTGAATCTACCAGCAGTCGTGCCAGCAACTCCTCTACGGCCTCTGATCGCATGACTGATCGCATGGCAGCATTCCTGCAATCTGCGCGACGTATCAGAGGAATTAGTTCCCGAAGCCATTCACTCACGGACCCCACAGGTTCAGATGAGGAAGCTGGGGATCAACGTTACACCTTGAGCTCGGATTCACTTTCAGATCCAGCACAGGACATGGATTTCTCTGCGACTGAATTGCCTAATGATGGTCTGGATATGTCTAGAGAAAATTCCCACGCAAATGTCTACAGTTCACTACCTGTCAGGACACAAATGTAAGTGCCTTTTTCATTTAAATTGTTGTAGCTTTGAATTTGTCATAGGATATTTTAGTTACCAAGCAATCAGCCTGAAAATAATTTAACACAATTTGTTGGACTTGTGCTTTGTATATGGTTTATAAATATTTTAAAGTTAAGCATTATTATGTATATCTTTTTAATGTATTCAAGCACAGTGGTGCAAGTCGATTCTTCACCAAGCACTTGAGTTTCCCACTATTTAAGTTATATACGGTCAAAACAAATGTGTCGAACTGTCTGTCAACCTATCTATCCATATCCAGTATCGGATTACCAACATTCAGAGCATTGTGGCACATGAGGAGTCTTCTTCATCACAAAAGGTACTTCACTACCCCAGCTACTCACACGCACTAACACACCTGGTGCTCACCGAGCGTCTCCTGCACCGCTACTAAATTCACTCGAGACAGAATTTAGTCATACCTGGAAATCCTTTATTCGTATATGACTAAGTAATGACTGCACTGAGAGGTGTTTTTTCTGTATTTTCTGGATTAAAATATATTTAAAGCTCAGAAAGGAAGGTAGAGTGTGGCCTTTTAGTTAACAGGCAATTTTCCACAATATCACGCGTTTCCTAGAATTTTGTCTCTTTTGTATGTCAGTCTCTTGAGTTCATTTCTCTTATCTTAAAAAAATTTGTTGACTTCCACCTCAAGTCTGCCAGCTGTATTTAAGGAAGTTGTCCAAAATGTTTGATATTTTGGGAGTATACCATATCTTCTGTGCCTAACGTACGCACAATTGCAAAACCAAGATTATAATTTTTCAAGAACCTTCTGTTGAAAAATCTTTCTTCACCTTAATTTTCTTGTCTTACTCTTGGTCTATGAACATTATCCAGAGATTATTAATCTTTCAGTGAATACTATCATTTTGTCACAATTATTCTACTGTACTCTATGCTACTCTTCTTCTACTGTATTCTACTTTTCTACTGTCATTTTCATCACAATTATTTATCATTAGCCTAACCCCATTTCCAGCATTGATGGGGTGGAAAGGTGTTACCCCATACAAAAAAGGGGTCTGCCCCTATCCAGGCTGAACTGGCCTCATTGAATTCATATCTTTTGCCCTTCCTCTTATCCTGCTTTTGATATTTAATAAAAGCAGCATTGCCTGTAAACAAGGATTCTTACTGGCTGGTCCTTGGTGGCTCCCTAAAAGTAGCACTGTGATAGCTCTACAAATAAGTTGCATCAGCCCTACTAGTCCTTAACACTATCACTTCCAGATAACGGTAATGACATCCTAAAATCAATACACGTTGTTATCCAAAATTAAAATAGTTGTAAAATTTCCATATATTGTTCAATTACTATCTGATTATTATGGGGTTGGTTTTAAAATGCACGCCAACGTCTTCCCATTTTCTGTGGCTATATATAATGCTTTTGTGTTATAAAAATACTACACAACTGATACCAAGAAATCATTTGTACTCGCATTCCTCCAGTTCCACAAAGTAGTCATTTGGTCACTAGTGTACTTTGAGTATAAGGATTGGCCTCTCAACAATGACCACATCATACATGCTGGTGATGAACGTGAGGATGACAGCAGTTCTATCGGTGACAATGTTGCACCACCCGGACCATCGGGTGTGAGGCAGCCACTATTCTTTACTTTGTGTACTTTATCTTATGGTATTGGTAACATTGTTCTTATAGGTAAATATTCTTTTAGAGCATTCTATTGTGAACAATTTGATACCAAATTGAATGATATAGCACAAAAATTCAGGTGAGAAAGGTGAAAAAGAGTATAAACATCATTTGCCCTTCCTTGATGTGCACGGCAGCCCACCCACCAGAGCTGGAAAAATTTTAAGTCTGCTACAGACCAGAACCAGAATCTGGTCTATTCAAAGAAGCACAGGGAGCGGAAGATTTTTACACTCATCCTTGTCAAGGAAACGTCCATAAGTAAGTGAAGCAAAACAGACAACTGCATGGTTCACGGAGAAACAAGAAATGACTCTGCGAATGATCCTTTCGATAATTAATTTGAAACCCTTTAGTTAGAACTAGAGGGGTTTGGTCTGGAGCTGAAAGACCGCAAACTGATGCACCTATTAATGAAATGCCTCTTTATGGATGAGTCTTGGTGGCTCCCTGGTCCCTTTCCCCTTCCTAAGTGAATTAATTTGTGGTGTTCAGCTCTGGACTGAGGTGTTGCCATGGGAGGCGGCATCTTCCAGTGATGTTGCCACCTAGCACAGATCTAATGTAACTAGAGGGGTTCAGACTAACTATTGAGTGGCGCATTTGCTGCTTTATTTCTTGTTTCTCTGTGAACCATGTAGCATTCTTGTTTTTCTTGCTCTTGGATGTTTCCCTTGGGGAGGCTGATCGTAAGAATCCCCTGCACCTCTGAGTGGACCAGGTGCTGGTTCTGATCTCAGGTAGGCACTTAAGGACATCTAGGGCTGATGTGACTCGTATTCATGGAGCTATCTCGGTGCTAACTTCAGGGAGCTACTGTTTGGCAATGCAAAATTTTCATTTGTTTTGCCAGTCCACATTTTCCTCATTAAAACACAGCACAGTTATTCTCTTCACATTTTTCAAATATTAAAATATTAAGTACATTAATATTGTATTGTAATTAGAAATTAGAATTGCGTTTCTTACTAACCAGTAATCTCTCGGGGCATTTAGTGTAAATGCAAGAGAAATAAGAATTTATAAAAAATTCTATTGCATTATAATGTATCTTATAAAATACTATTTTTATAGAATATATTTTCTTATATACTTATAAATAAATATTACTAAGATATTGTGTGTATTTACTCTTGAATTCACTGAAAAATACTGTTTCAGTAGCTTATGTTGTTTTAATTTGCTCAATTGAGAATTTGTCATTCTTTCAGAGACTGCCGCTTAAGTCCTATTGCCAGTGGAGCATCACTAGCCACACTTGGCTCCCAAGCAACTGCTGAAGGTGGAGTAGAGTTGAGACGTGGAGGGCGAGCCGGTTCCATCCGTGGGTCAAGTGGAGCCCTTTTTGCAGAAGATCCTGGAGATAGAACTGCAGGCAGCACAACTCCTATTATGCATGGAGCTTCAGTAATAACAGGCCAGCCATTGTCTACCCAAAGTTACCTCACTCTTCGTTCTATCACAAACCACCGTAGGGTTGTGTCGGAATCGAGCCAAGAGGAAAAAACGGCAAGAAATTCACTCAAAGGCTTTTTGTCTTCAAGTTATGAACATGGTGGGACATAGTAAGTACTATGCAGAGGACTTCATTTGCACTGTCAGCATTTATGAAAAATAAAATTTATACTAAATGTGTGGATTTTTATATATTTAGCATTTATGAAATGAATGTAGAATGTGTTGCTGTAGTTTGGATAATTGAAATGTTACTATGGATTTAATATTTTGTTTCAGCTTGATGCGCAATTTGCTCGATGTGCAAGGAATGGTACGATCTCCATCGGGTTGTAGTGAAGTATCGTCTGTACGTTCGGCCGGAGTTCGAGGTAGTGGACTTGGTAGCAGCATTGGCAGAGGGCTTGGTAGTGTGCCTTTAAGTGGTGTAATTCACGATGAGTGTGGCCAGTGCTACCTAGGATTTGCTCTGCCACTTGACCTTGATCTACTTCTGTATGATGCTACTTCTGACAAAAAATCCCAGCACCAAAATGGAGGAAATGCAAATATGTCTAGCATGAGCAATGGCACCTCTGGCAAGGACAGATTTCCTGTAATAACAGAATCTGAGTTGGAAACCCAGTCAGAGGAGAAAACCATGAAACGAAAAAGTATGTAAACATTGAGAGTGTATTTGAAATATTTGTTTGTACAGTACAGGTATTAAAAAAAAGTAAAGTCAGTGATTCTTGGCAAGACAATTAGCCACCAGAGTTTAAAAAAAAAAAAAAAAGTGCCTATTTATCTTGTTTGATAAAATTAAGATTAAATATACTATAACATGTTGAAATATGGAAGAGATTAGAAAAGAAACCTTTAAAAAGGAAACTTTTTATTTTTATTTTTTTTTTTTTTTTGTGTGTGTGTGTGTGTGTGTGTGTGCAAGCTACATAAAAAAATTGAACAAAATATTTTTGATCATCATATAATGTTGCATTTGATTTAGTTGAAGTTGGAAAGCCCATAAATAGGGCTTCAAATGTAGATGAAAAGGTAGTTTCTGATGGAGCGACACTGTCTCCTCCTTTATCCCTATTTCTCCTTTGCTTTATAGGAGATCTTTATAGAACTGTGTAAAGTGGGCAGAGTCAGAGATCCTGTTTACATGTAGCTACTGTCAGCTGGTAGTGGTTTGGTGCCTGACAGCTGGGTGGACAGCACTTCGGATTCGTAATCCTGAGGTTCCGGGTTCGATCCCTGGTGGAGGTGGAGACAAATGGGCAAAAATGTTTTTCATCCTGATGCCCCTGTTCAACTAGCAGAAAATAGGTACCTGGGAGTTAGACATCGGCTACAGGCTGCTTCCTGGGGGGGGGGGGGGGGGGTAACAAAAAGGATGCCTGTTCGAGGACCGGGCCGCGGGGACACTAAGCCCCAAAATCATCTCAAGATTACCCCAAGATAAGGGGTATTAGTTGGACAGCCAAAAAAAAATTAGCAAGAGCCCTATATGGCAGGGCAGTCCCCTTCTTGCCAAATAGCACTTGAAAGAGTTCTTATGTAGTTGAAAGAGTCTTCAGGAGCTCATTCTGGACTGGATTGAGTATTCTCAAGTACTATGCAATAGTATTAGACAGGAACACTTGAAAAGATCCCTTACACACACAGCAACAGCAAATTGTACATTTTATACTTGCATTTGCTTGTTTTTATGTATTTTCCATAATTCAGCATGTAATTATAGTACTGTACTGTGTATTAGAAGAGTTCATGACATATTTTGCAAGACAATTTACTCAACACTGTAGCACGAGTTCTTTGTGGGGCAGAATTATAAATGTGTCCACATAATTATAGTACTGGTCTGCAACTGTTATTATAAAATGCCTTGTGCCATAGTCTAGAGATTAGTAAAATAGAACTGTTCACAATAATTAGTAAACATTACTGTCATCAAGCACTAATGTCTTATAAAATAATTACTATATACTGATGGTCCAAGATGATTGAGTTTTGACCACTGATTTGTATTTGGCAATCTTAACCAAGCATTACAGGCAAAACCGTAATTAATGGTCTTCAATATATTCTAATAATTCTGGTATATTTTAACAGCAAGTGCAGTTAGCAATGGAAAGAGGAAGATTAGCATGGACACCACAGGAAGAGATGGTGATGGGACAGGTCTGGAGCTTCACACCCCACAGATGTGCTTGGCATGCTTCACTCTTGCTCCTGCCTTGCTGCAGTCCAGCCCCTTGCACAAGTGTCAGTAGATATTTGGGTTTCCATTTATGGAAATATTTTTTTTTTTTTACCTTATTTCATTTCTCAAAGACATCGTTAGTAATGATTTCCAAGCTCTGGCTATTCCGTATCCAAGATCCTTGGACACGGATCGTGTGGTCAGACAGGTGCTATATATAACATGGCACCACAGGGAATTTGAAAGCATCCTTGCAGGTTCATAATGTGCTAAGGGCACTACTGGAGAACACAGTATTTAATCCAGCCCAGAAATGGGTCGGAAGGTGTTTCCACAGAAATTCGAAGCCCTCTCAAGCTCTTGCGTGTGGTCAGGTGTTCACCAAATAAGGGCATTTGCCAACTGCTGGCTGTGGTACCTAGTTTTAATCCACTACTTGCCACCAGATGGCATCACTTTACCCCATAGTCCATTGATCTGATCCAGACAACCCATCCTCCTAAAATGAAAGTATTTGCAGTACAGGTATTTCATTGAAAGTACAGTACCAATATGTTATGATGGACCACCAGAAAGTTGATTTTTGTATTGTTGAAATTGAACAAACTGGAAACTTTTTAAACTAACAAAAATAAGGCCTAATCTAACCTCTTCTAGCAATTCTAGGCCTAATACATATTATGCTATCTTAGGCCTGATATATATATATATATATATATATATATATATATATATATATATATATATATATATATAATATATATATATATATATAATATATAATTGTGTGTGTGTGTGTGTGTGTGTGTGCAATACTAGGAATATTTAAGTTTGGTGTTTAGCTCAATTTTTCCACTATAAAATTAATATTACAAAAAGTGGTTTACTGGTGGTCCATCACTACATACTGGCACTTTCTGTCCAATAGTTGCTATAAGTACTGTTGTTTGAGGAGGATGGGTTAGAACCAATTTACATACTCTCTAACTTACCCTGTTGGGCTTTGTAAGGCGGGGATCTCCGAAGATGAGTAACTCTTCATCCTTGAAACTTGGTTTCTTGTAGACTCTAGGCATGATTATGTGCTATACTCTGATATTAGTATTTAATCATTTGCTTCATGTATGTGTGAGAGTAGTCATTGCATGTTCCTGGATTTTTTCTTATGGGTTCTTATAAGTTGCCATTTGACCCAGCAGGTGACCTTGCCTCTTGAGTGGCGGGGAGGAAAGGGGCCATGTCAACCATCCCTTTTAATTGTATTTATTAAAGCTTGCTTCCAGGGTTTACTTCATTTTCTGCATGTTTTTCTATTTTTATGGGGACTTTTTTCTTCAATGACTGGTCTTCTACAGTGGCTGTCCTTCCCAGGCAGATCAGTTATCTGCTGATGTTTGCATAGGGAGTTTCTACAATTCTTAGACTGTTCTTGTTTGGGAGATAATGTGGTAGTTCTTGTGGATCACATTTTTTTCTTCTGTCCTAGATACACCAAACGTTTGTAGCACGAAGCTTTTTTCCTGCTGCTGCAGACTCGGTTTGTTACATTTCGTTTGGGCTGGTGCTTTTGTTTGACTTTTGGCCCTTTTTGGAATCTTCATATATGCCAAAAACTTTCAACACTTCAGTTGACTTTAGAGGCTCTTCAAGCTGGCTGAAGTGCTTTCTTTTTGCAGCTGGCTCTTGTTACTCTAGAGTCTTCCTGCTCAGGGATCAACTGTTAGTTTTCAGATGCCGTCTATGTCTTTGGCAATGTATGCATCTTTGAGGGTCTGCTGTAGTCTTCTGTTTTGTGGAGGTTCAGAACTTATTCTACCCTGGAACCAGCTGCTGTGGTGCAGCTTCTTTGTGAGCTATTAGTGTTATTCTCCCCTTTCTTTAACTTAGTGAGTTTGCTCACAGGTTTCGTGGTATAACATTCACTACACCCTGTTTTTTGTGCCCATTCTCAGGCCTTTCTCAGGTACTCCTGATGCTTTGGCAAAATTTTGTTTTGTAACTTAGACTGTACAGTATCAGGATTTGGTGCTACTGAATGTCAAATAGGATGCTGGATGCCCATTTTCTCAAGGTGGGTGTTACAATCACCCACCTTGTCTGTTCCTGGGCTTTCACACACAAGTTCTCTCTTTACTCCATACTTTGTATTTAATTTTTTATTTTCCTCTTTTTTTTCATCCAGGTAGGTAATTACTTTAAAATGTTCTTTTTCCTTGTTTAGGTCCATTGTGAGGAAGCTTAGGGAAGCTACTTAGGGGGCCACCACAGAAATTAGAGCATTGATTATAATGGGATACTTTACTTGAATGGCATTTCAGGAGCTACCCAGTAGGCTAGTGTGTGAAGGGTTTCCAAACTCTTCACTCTCAATTCCAAAGGTAACCAGTAGCACAAGAAAGAAGAGAACTGGTGAAAATGAGGAACTACTGAGATGCCATCCCAGAAACACATTTCATTACACTTAACACAATTTCTGTGGTTGGCCCTTCAGTAACTTTCCCGAACTTCCTTACATTGAACCTCGGTAAAGGTGAGGTAATCAGGAGTGTGTGTCGAGCCATTACGACTATATAGCATTTGGGAGGGTTATGAGGACAAGAATCTGAGATAGGTTGAAGAAAAGAATATTTTTAAAGTAATTTCCTGCCATCTGGTGATGGCATAGGAGGAGGAAGTTCAGAACCTAGTTTGGAGATTCCAAGTTTTCTTTGGCAATTGGTGTGTTGACAAACATTATTCAGAGGGAGGTTCTGTGTCTTTTCATTATTGTTATAAAATTATTCTTGTATTGCTTTCATTATTAAGGAGTGATTCACCTTGTGATCTTTTAGAGGGGGACAAGAAGAGTTTAAACATGTGCTTGTTCCCGACGTAGTGATGGGAACGTGATGCACCGGGTGTGTCCCTAGTGTGCCAGTGCTAAGTCTAGGGGGAGCTACCAAGGTACAACCCCAGGAAGATTTATTTCATTACACTTGTATGTAGCTCTTGTTTTTACTTTAACTTTTGTGCAAGTTAAGATTGTATGAACTCCGAAATCCTAACTTTTATAAGGTTAAAGTCAATTTGTATACTATCATTTTATACTAGTAAACATCTCAATCTCATTAGTCAACTATTGTTCAGTAGATAAATGCATTTATAGACCATAAGAGCTGACAAGTTCAAGTACTTTTATTGAGACGATAAAATACATCTCGGAGGGGTAGAAGAGCTTAGGCTACTTCTACCCTCCTGGTGAGCCCTTGATTCAAGTATGATTAGTACTGATCTTTCTTGTTAGATACAATAACCCACTAAAATCTAAGTTCTATTCCTACAAGGATGACATCCATCACTTTCAGCAATAAGGCAATCATATGATGTGTATATAACATATTTTAGATTTAATATATAAAAGTTATTTTATTAATGGCAGTGTTAGATGCTGGACTACCACTGTCGGGCAGCCTTTTGAAAAGCACACACACTTTTTTTTTTTTTTTTAATACTGTAATACATGCAGTACCGTTTCCCAAAAATAATAAATACTTCTTGAATAAAGTAAAAAAAAAAAAAATCCCATACATATTTTGCAATGGATATATGAATATTAAAGTACATTTTTAAAATTAAAAGTTTAAAATGAAGACAAGTTAAGTTGATAATTTTCCACGGCTAAATGTGGACTCTAGAATTATTGCAGAATTTAATACAATTGATGACATGGAGACAACTTTGTGTGTTCAGGCGAAGGTGAAGGGCCGGTGACGGAGGGTATGGTAGTGGAGTCCCCCCACCTGCAACGGGTCAAAGCCATCAGTGAAGCTTCCGAAGCATCAGATTCTTCCAGTGTCAATAGCCAGGGTTGGGATGACTTGGGTGAGTCTCTTGTATCTGCAGTCATTGCTTATTATTTTTGTCTTCATTGTGATGGATGTCAAAACTTTTAACAATTCTGTGAACCTGGGGAAAGTAAAGAAGAAAAAAATGTGATGAATGAAAATGTGATGCATGTGATCAATCTTTATTGTGGACAAGTGAGGTTTAATCTACGTGATTAATGTTATTGGGAACAGATGAGATTGTGTATAATCACACTTAATGGGAGAAACAGTCTTTGCATTATGTGCTTGTATATGTTATAAAACCCGTAAATCATGCTGGTCCTGCTTCTGTTTGTGTTAGGGGCCCATGCATGTTATTCATAGCTCCTTATGCCTTTCTTCACTGAGTGGTTTGGTCAGGGTATGGTGTCTGTTTTGTAAAGAGTCTTCCTGCATGCAAAATACCCATCTGTGTGTGTGTGTGTGTGTGTGTGTGTGTGTGTGTGTGTGTGTGTGTGTGTGTGTGAGATAGTCTGGGTTGCTGGTGTCCTCCCTGTGGAATTGTTTTGTGGGTTTGTCTTGTATGTGTTATTGGCCAGGTCATTATAACTTTTCTGTCCTATTTCATACCTGCTTCTGCAGCTTTGCAAGGTGTGCATCAGTGTTCTTAGATACCACTGGCCATTCCTGTTGCCTCTGCCATGCAGTCTGTTGGGTCCATGGTGTCCTTCACTGCAGGTATACTGTTGGTCACTACTGGACTTTGGTTTTAGCCAAGCTGCTTTCTCAGGCAGTTGCCTTTCAGGCTGTGGCCACTTTCTAAGCCAAACTTTATGTAGGTATTTACAATCATTGTCTACAATGGGAGATATAAATTCCCATTTTTTCTCTCTAAGGTGTTATACGTGCCTGGTCAACCCTTGTGCACCAAGTATACCGCCTTAATGACCTCATTAGGCAATATGTCCAAAGCTAATATCCAGGCCCTCCTGTTATCTTCCATGGGTAATTCCTTCACACCGTTTGTTGCTGCTATTACGATATTTCCTTTCCAAAAATTCATCTTTCCAGCAGTGCATTAGCACTGTTAGGAGTAAGCTCTGGAGTTACCTAAGAGGGCCTCCCAGAAATAGTGTTGAATACAAAAAAATCTCCCTTTTCTGGTGGCTCCTCAGTAGCTCCTCATTATTGCCATGATACCATCTTAGCTGTGATGTGTTTTGGGTTCAGTACTAGCAGCTTGGGAGTGGGATGGGCTGCTGGGTAGTACCCAAGGTGACCAGGGATGTCATCTGCTGGTGGTTGGCTGCATCAAGGTTAGAAATGTTCATACATCTGGTAACACTAGAATTTGTTTTTGGGGGGAGGGTGGTTAGATAGGTGATCTCCAAGCAAAATATAGCCTCAGAGAGAGAGGAGCAGATTCTGGTGGTGGGTGAAGGTAGACCTTCATGGGTCTGATACCTGGTGCGCATAAACTCCAGGAAATTACTGAGGGCTTTTCTTTACTTTCAATGCTAGATTTGACTCGGAGTGTAACAGTACTCCCTCCTGAACTCCTCACCTATCATCCCTGCCTTCCCATCACTCCAACCTCTTCCTTTTCATATTCTCCCCTTCCTCTCCTCTCTCCCTATCTCCCATCTCCCCTTTTCACCTTTCTCCCATCACATCTCTCACCCTCTTTCCCCTCAACCTTCATTCCCCTCCAGCTCTTCTTCCCTTTCCTCCTACCCACCCTCGTCCCTCCTTCCCTCCCTCCATCTCTTTCTCTACTGCGTCCTTAAAATGTTTTGAAATTACTTTTTCTTTTCATTTACAGGTGAGGGCAAGTCAGGCCCTGAGCGAGTAAACCAGACCTTGATAAGAAAAGAGATATTACGGTTCATAACCAACCTGTTGTCTTCCATAGCTGCCAAATCTTCAGAATCGGGTTTGTTTTCTTCATAGTGGCAATCTTGAATGATTAATACCTTTATTATCATTAGTTATGGCAACTTGTACAACATTTTGTTACTTTGATGATGGGAGGAGGAGGGTTGTAGGATTAGACTTAACCTTTTCATATTGTAGTGCTTGACTACAATAAATATAGTATAAAATTTAATTAATTGCAGTACAGGTATTTGGATTTTCTCTTGTTGCAATACTTTAGGTGACCATATTTTGGTGACCTAATTAAGTATCACCCTTAGCCGTCACCAATCTTGCTTAGACTGTTCCCCAACACACACTACTACCCTTACACTGTACACATATTTCTAGAAGTAAATTAAACATCATTAAGTAGTATATGTAATATTTTATACACTGTGATTGTGTGTGAAAACTCTATGTACATACTTTTGTGCATTTTATATATGCAGGTATATATATATATCTGTGTAACTTGCCATTATAATTGACTAATTATCCAGGAAACTAATTTGCAGGAATTTAATTGTACAACATATACAAATATCTCTGCAAACATGTTGCATAACATTCACCATTTTTCAGGTTTGCTAACACTCAAGCAGAGATGGCCTCATGCATTCCGTGACCTCTGCCTCTACTCTGAGATTTGCCAAGTACTTGCCTGCTATAATTACCGCTTAACAGCTCGTCGCTTTATTCAAGAACTTTTCATGGATCTGACCTTTAGTGAGGTAATAGTGAATTTTGTATCTCCGAATTTGGTTATAATAGAGTAAGGAAGCTTGTAATTTATCAAAATAAATATATACTGGGTAATAATTTGGGGGGCTTCTTCAGTGGCTACCCAGAGCTTCGACATTGGCACTCCATGGTGAAACATTACTTGTGTAGCGGCCCTTGCGAACATATCTGCCTATTATAAGCAATACCAGAATTTTGCCTGCTCAGAATCAGGGAGGTATTTGGCAATCAGGGATCAATCCCCACATAAGAAAATAAAACAAAATGGAAGAGATGTCACAAAACTCAAAATACCCAGAGAGGTGTAACAAAATTCACACATGTTAAATACAGATGTATACCTTGCCAATACCCCCTCTGTCCCATATTCTAATCTGACCCCAAAATAAATCCAAAGCACATAGAAGAAGGGACATGAGGGAGGATTCAGGAGCAACTGTCTTACCCGTAAATGAAAATATTTATATTTTAACTAATATAAATTGTACACACACTAAGCCTGATTTCTTAGTTTATCATTTAGTCACTCCCTAAGCCAAGTTCAGGTTTTTGTGATTAAAGCATAATGGTACAAAAGCTATGGTTTTCATTATTTTCATATTCTCTGTCACATTACAATAGTTAAAGCATTTACAAATATTTGCTATGTACTTCAACCTAACTATAGTAAGCTTGTGGTGTAAGGTTATTTTTGTATATGGATTCTAATTGTAAGTTAGCATGGGCACTAATGCAGGTTCTTAATGCCATTTAGTTTAAATATTCTCTAGGAAGTTGGGTTAGTTTTTAATCATTTTCAGATTTATGCCGAGGCCAACCGTCTACTGAATACGCAGCTTGAGGGACTCTGCGAAACTGTGAATCCTGTTGTTCAAGAGAGCCCAATTACCATGCACACTTTCCGCCTGCAGGCGCCAACCATGGCTGACATTGCTGAGGTTACTTTGTCTGATAAGTCAGACAAGGAAGAAGATTGCTAGTGTTTTTTGTAACTTATTGTTACACTAGTGATTTAGTATTATTCTGGTCATCTAGAAAGCACAAATCCATGTTCCTTTTAGGATCTCTAACAACATCCTTATGAAGTGCCACTTTCAAAAAGCATATTTGAACAAATAAAAGTAAAATTAATGTGTTTATTCAGGTCCATGTTTGCTCAAAATGATTCACAATAAATATTGTGGTAGCTACATAGTATTAATAAATATGTTAAGTGGCATTTCATATTGGTGTGTTATGTCCTAGTCCCACCACCGATATCTCTAGTTCCCTTTGAGAAAAAATTAATTTAAGTACACACTAACTGGCAGTGGCTCAGGTATTCAATTACAAAAGTGTGCCAATTGTTTTCAGACTGCTTTTAAATGCCTGACAAGGATTTGACAGTATTTTTGATAAGGCAGATGTTTTGACCACTATCACCAGCTGTGAGGCACTGAGTTGCCTGTAATAATACTTGGCCTGATAATGTGTATATTTGTCAGTAATAAGCGGCTATTTCCTTTGTTAATATTGTGCTTGAAGCCATCCTATTACAGCATCTGTTTTAAAGGAATGCTGCTTTTTGTAGTCCGGAGCCTGGGTCTTATTCATTGAAGCAAGTAGATTTTTGCAGGCTTCACCCCCTGCCCCCTTCCCTTCCCTCCACGGTAGCTACCATGTCGTGGTTGTTGGTCCTTACCTTGCTCAGTCTTATCACATTCCTCCTGGGGTGTAGATATACATGTACAAACATTCCTCCACTTACTCTTCACTAGCACTGTCTACATTGGACTACGAGTGGCCTGTGCATTTGTTTGCTTGACCCCAACTCGTCATCTTGATGCTTTGTATCATACACGCTTGTGCCTCTGATCAGGGGTACGTTTGCTTTAACCCAACTCACTATATGTATAAAGCGGTGTTTTATCATTACAAGGCCACATCCACTTGCATTTTCTTCAATACTTTGCATAGACCCTACAAAACTGCCTCTCATACTTCTAGCTCCCTTTGAAAGCCCTGCCTTTTTTTTTCTGTTCTTTAGTGCAAAGATTGCTGTCTTGTAGGCTTCTTTTTCTATGCTTGTCTGCAATGGGTTTTCTCTCATTGTGCCTACCCCCATGGAATCCCACACTTGTTAAATTTTGTAAAGCCCTAACCTGTGGTGAATGCTTATACACTTCTACTGTCCTGAAATGCCATTTTGGACAGTTACTTTTCATGTGCCAATGTTGGTTATGGTAGTTCACTGTTGCTCTTGCTCATTTTGAGCAGATAGAAGACAGTTGAGTCATGCTGGTTTTCCAGTCACATTGTGGTGTTGCCTCCAACAATCTTGTGGATGCTGCTGCTAAAGAGGCCGTTTATGCCTATCCCATATTTCCGGAAATTAATTCTGTACTAATGTTTCTACCACACTCGTTCATAAAGCAATCACCAACTGTTGGAAAGAGATGCTTAGCTATTCTGAACAACAAATCATGTACTATTATATATAACCTATTCCTGTGATCTTTCTGTCACTGGAACAGGAAGTTTAAAACATTTCTAGCTTGGTTTTTACCTACTGACTACACAAGATTTACTTGTGGACACTTTATGGAACAGAGTTGTACTTTACTGTCAGAACTGCAGTGTCTTGCTTACAGTCATATCACCACCTTGTATAATGTTTTGACTTTCAGGATCAGAAATTTTGCTTTCCCATTGTTCTTTTAAGTCTGACACTCCTTGATACAATTTTCAGGGAATCTGACTTTGACATTGCTAGTCTTGTCTTTCTGTTCTCGTATTGCCATCCTGAATGATATGTAGGAACTTTTGAATAGTATTTTGTAATACACAACCAATTAATTATATATATATATATATATATATATATATATATATATATATATATATATATATATATATATATATATATATATATATATATATATATTATAATATATAAAATTTATATCCTTCCAGGCATGGCATTTTTTTTTTTTAGTTACTATCATGATTTACTTGGCAAATATACAAGAGGTCTCTGGGGATTAATGCCCCAAGCAAGTCATTTTTCTTGTATTAATGGCAAAATGTCTTGTGCTCAGAATACAGACAATTCTGCCATACTCTATATTGATGTGCAAGTATGGCAAAACACATTTGTGGCTTAATTATTTGTAACATGGGAAAAAATAAACATTTAAGTTCTAAAAAAAGTTGATACATGATAAACTCAGTGCCTAGACAATGAGGTGAGAGGAAAATAGGAGACGAGGCAGGTTAGGTTGGCTATATAGAATTGGATGTTAGTGTTTGCCAGCAAGAGGAGGAACTAATACATGTTAAGGCAGAGGAGGAGGTGGACTCAGAGTTGGCATTTCCAGTTATAAATTGAGCAAAATTCTTAACCTGCAAGTTCCATATTTTGTGTAAATATATTGTACAGTATTTGATCACAAAGAGAAAGTAATAAATGATTGTACAGAATACATATAACTAATATATTAAAAAAAAATTATTTGCTCAATCTATGACACACTATGAACAAAAGTGTCTCCTGACATTGACAAAAAACCAAAGAATGTCTGTTTAGACTGTTTTGTGCCTTGTTCTAAGGTAATTTGACAGAGCTGCTAAATCATTCATCTTGATATTTCAACTAAAAGTGAAGTAGATTATAGTCAAATTAGAATTATTTATAGAATTCAAAGTCTGCTGGCAAGCCAAAGCTATCCTGTTGCCATTGTTTAATTTTAAGTTTTTTTGTGGTATTCAGTAAGCTATTACATACAAGGAATTTGACTGATTAACTGCAGCAATAAGAACGACATTCGTAGGTACAAATTTTACGGTGTCACTTGAGTGAGGGTTAAATTGTATCTATTTAATTTAAAAAATGATTATAAAATATTAGTTATACAGTAATTCACCAGAGAGCCTTGTTGCATATTATCAGCTAATGCACACTAACTACACTCAAATTTGTTATACAAAAAATGTAAAATGAAAACTAGAAACTTTCCTCTAGTAAATGCTTAATTTTTTTTACATTTACATTATTCTGAAGCCGGTACAATAGTCTCCTTGCATTGGTATTTTGTGCAAGTACGCCATTATTTGCACGATACATTATGCACTTGTGCTTCATATTTGTAGCTGTTAATAAAATTAATTTACTATTTGTGCAGCACTTTTAACAGTCGATGCTCGATACTACATAATTGGTCCTTGAGCTAATGTAAACAAGACTATATTCAATTAATTTTCCTGATGTAAATAAGGTGTAAATATATTGTTTTACATACTGGGCATTAATTGAAGAAAATATACATTTGGAATGAGAATTAAGTCTCCCTAGGTATATTTCCAAAGGTTTGCAGACGTGAGGAGGGGCGTGTGCCTTTTAAGGATAAATTTATACAATTTAAATGAGGTTAACCTACTCCGATTAATTAAAATTCTGAAGAACAATATCATCCTATACAAGTAGTAAGACACTACAATACCCCATTTCCTATCCTATTACACTAATCCCTGACTGACCTCATTGTTCCAGCACTAGGCTCGGGTCCTAATTCCAAGCAATTTAAGAAAATGAAACATTTACATTAGTCCAATGATCCTTTGCTAGTACCGTATGATCCATCTATTGCTAAGTAAACATGAAAAGCGGCCAGTTGTGTCCTGTACGTGTATTAGAATATGACTTTGAAACAATATTGTGTGTTTAGGCACAACAACTTTGGTAGATTTGTGTTAATCTCTAATATAGGTAGAGTCTGTTCCTCTACAGAATTTCTGTACAGGAACTTTTAGTCAGAAAATAGAATTGCTTAGCATTTGGTTTGTGAAAATACCTTGAATCACTTTACTCATTTTAGTAATTATGCAGAGACCTGGGATGCTTGCCATGGTCACCTTAATGCAATTGATCCACACATTTGTTATTATTAACCCTTTAAGAGCAGGTATTCATTTATGGACATACCCGCCTATGTGCAAAAAATTAAAAAAAAGTTAAAATTTTCTTTTAGAATTATTTATTTGTATGCAAAATGTAAAACTTGAATATATGTACATTTTTATTTCATGGAAGGGCTTTAAAAGGTTGAATGGGGGCTCTCTTTGGCGGCATCTATCGACATCTGATGTCATTATCGGATGTGTATGCATATGTACACATGCATACAAACATGTAGACATATATGCATGTGCACATGTATTCATATGAATGTGTATACATATATACATATACATGTATATGTATGAATATGTACTTTTATATATGAATGATATGTATCAATATAAATTGGAGCAGCCTCGTATGGGCCAATAGGCTTTCTGTAGTTCCTTAATTGTGTTCAAATGATTGGGTGACTAGATGTACTTCATTACAATCCATATCAAGTTCAGAAAACCAAATTAATGTAATTTTTATGTAATTATGACCAATTTGTTTGTAATAACAATAACCACATTCGTAGGAAAACATTTTTTATGATAACCGAATTAATGTAGTAAAGTAACCATGAAACAATAGCAAGATTTTTTCCATGTGTGTAAAGGTAAACGCTATTACATCCACATGTAAGGGACTGTTAGGTCCATATTAGCATGTGTATAAAACGAAGACAGTGTCACGTGTTGATTTAAAGCAATTGCCTCGTTACTCTGAGCATCAATGAATGACAATAACTGCTCTTAAAGGGTATAATAACTTTTAGTTTTTACAGGTAAAGATTGTGGACATTAAAAAGAGTGAAATTGTCAAATAACTAATACACGTAACGGGTTAAATTATCGTCACAAACAAGACTGAGTGAATTTGAATTCCCATTTCCCCTCCCCAGGAGAGAGGGGAAATATGGGTACAGGAGACTATAACTTCTGACTTTCGTTAGCAGGCTTAGAGTTTTCTCTTCCCACAGCTCTTCCAAAGCTTTAAGATTCGATATCGCATGTACAGTATTTAAACGTTGCTGTAAAATTTATCATTTTGATATACAATACTGTACAGTATACACAGTATTAGTAACATAAGTGAGAAAATGATAGAAAGGTGTAGCATCACTTGGTAATATTGCCTTTAAGGCATTTAATTTACTATGTAAACTCAAGTGACAACTTAAAATTGTCTGTGTTTTAAATATTTGCCTCGGGTTCAGGGAGTTAGGTTCCACGAACTGTCAGTAGACGCTTTTTACAGGTTTATGTCGTAAAACTCAGTCTTCAGATGTTACGAGATGGGCAATAACTACTGTATATACTACTCTCGCATCTAATTATTATTCCCAAGTATGAGGACTTGAATACTCTATTGCTCATCTTGTCTTATATTTAGATTGACTTTTGGCAACTAATTTATATTGTTCTGCCTTAATGGTGCAGGTAGAAGTAGTTAGCAAATGTACCTGATGCTTGACCAAATGTAAAGCTTTTTGTAAGTTCAGCAAGACCTTATGTAATTTTATTCATCTCTTATGTCTAACTTGTTTCATTTGTATCGGGCTTCATACCAGTAACTTAAGGACCTATTTAACCAGGTTCTAAATTTCCAAGAAAGACTTGGCTTAAAACTGCATACAATGCTGATAATTTGTTGTTGCCACTTTGTAAGATATGCATAATTAGTTTTATAGTACACAGAATTAACCACACCCTTTTTCCATGACATTAAATGTCATGGATGAGATACTGGTTAAATGGATCCTGAATCAATAGAAATGTCAGTGGCATATTGTTATATTTCCATATTAACTTGAGGGAAAAGTGGCAATGGTATTTTAATTTGATGATAATTCAAGTATTGTACTCATATGCTTAAGCAAGTATATTATGACCAAAGTAATATTTACATAGTAATATATGCCTCCCATTAGAATTTTCTTTTTACTTTGAAAATAAGCACAGGTTACTAATATATATATACTGTATATTATACATACACAGAGTTGTAAGAGAAGTAGTGACGTATGTTCCAATGATACAAAATGTGCTCTGCCAATGAACAAGTGTGCACCTTCATCCCTCAGGTACTGGTTGATATATTTTATCCGTTGTTCTTTTGTAATGTTGGCAGCTGTTTTTCTAGTGTTTGATAGTTCAGCATTAAAATTTCTCAGATTTTTTATTTTGTTGGGACTGTCCTAAAAATCCAGTGAAAAATACAAGCATCAATCTATTTTATATTTTATTTAATATCTTTCCTACATTAATTTTTTTTGAAGACTGATAATTATGGTAATTTGCTAGAAAGACATTAACCCTACAAAATCATTAATCAAGGGGATGTGGGGGGGGGGGGAAGTCATTTATTACTATTGAATGTGATGAAATATCTTTCTGGTAGAGCCCTTACAATTCCCTGAAGCTATTTTGCCAAGATGGCTTCCCATTACTGGATTACAGCAAGTAGAAGAGACTAGGACCAGAACCGTCCCCGCCAGTCTTGGGACCGAGACATCGTATGCAAATACCATAGACATTTGTAGACTTGAATGGGGTTTTTAGTGCATAGACTTTATTGGGCGTTTGTTGATTTGAATGGGGTTTAAGGGAACCAGTCCTTTTCCTGTGAGCGATAGCCACCCTGTCCCTTATCACAGTTGTAAGAGCCAAGCCATCTCTCCACATATGAGAGGCATCTCCTTTTCTCAGAGCACATAGACTTAAAATGGTGTCATGGTTTAGTAATAATAATTCATTGTTTGGGGAACAGCAAGCCAGAGGGCTTGAAGACCTCTGGTATTTGGAATTAAAAGATTGGTGGTAGTGAGCGATGGGGAAGGTTGGTGTATGTAGGCATTTATTAAGGTTGTTAAGCAGTTGTAAAAACAACTCGGGGAGGCAAAGGTGGTTACCGGGGTACTCGTAAAGGTGATGGTGGTTAAAAGCATACACACTAAAAACCACTAAACCAATTTAACTCTACAGCCTTTGAGTAAGGAATGGGTTGACTTATACAACTGGGAAGGAAGGGTTGGCTCTTACAACTGTGGGAAGGAATGGGATGGCTTTTACAACTGTGGGAAAGGGTGGGGGTGTCTTACAACTGTGGGCAGGAATGGAGTTGTAGTGAAGAATAGACCAAGTCTCCGCAAGAAGTGTGGCAAAGTAACACACGCTCATGAAGCCAATATTAAAAAAAAATGATAAACAACCAACTGGTCCCCCATTTGGTGGACCTTCCGTCCCCCCCTCACATACACCCCCCCCCCCCCCCCCACACACACACACACACACAGGTGGAAACTGAGTACCCACATGAGCCACAGGGATGTAAGAAGGAACTTTTTCAGTGTCAGAGTAGTTAACAGATGGAATGCATTAGGCAGTGATGTGGTGGAGGCTGACTCCATACACAGTTTCAAATGTAGATATGATAGAGTCCAGTAGGCTCAGGAACCTGTACACCAGTTGATTGACAGTTGAGAGGCAGGACCAAAGAGCCAAAGCTCAACCCCCGCAAGCACAAATAGGTGAATACACAATTTCGCACTCATTCGTCCAAACCCCCCCCCCCCCCCCAAGTCAGTCAGTCCATAGGCAACTCGGGAAGGCATAATTCCTTAGGCATCATCGACGGTGCTGAGCTGGAAGCAGTAGTGGGGGTTCCCTAAAGTACTGGCAGGCCAAAACAGGACTAATGCGACCATAGTTTGTAGTCATCTTGCCGAGATGACTTCGAGATGCATTGGAGACTTCCCGAACAAGTCCAATTACCTTGATTAGCGCTTTGTGTGTGTGGGGGGGGGGGGGGGCTTCACCACCCCGTCACCACCATGAGCAGATTTGCCGACATGGAGCAAAATCAACTGGACTGGCGATCAGATTATGGGGGTTGAGCTTTGGATCTTTGGTCCAGCCTCTCAGCTGTCAATCAACTGGTGTACAGATTCTTGGGCCTATTGACTTCGATATAAGCCTAACGTGCATGAATATACTCTGGCTTCCTGTACCCTGACAATGAATTCTATGTACCCTGTACCACCACATGTACTCTGTACCCCACCCTCAAACAGGCAATAGGTATTAGGTAGTATGTGATAAAAATATTAATTTATAATTACGAAAGCAATCCATTTATTACACAGTTCGTGCAGAGCCTGGGAATGGTCAGTAATTCGGACTTGTGGAACACAGAGGACAGCACGGAGACCTTGTGGGACTGAACACTGCTCCAGATTTAGCTAAATACTGTAATTTGCTCGTAAGGAGGGAATTGATTACCATATCCGATTATCTTTGAGCATCCTCAGAGCACCAATATTCCGAGAAAATAAAGAAAGTCTAGTTGACTTGAGGTAAAACTTAAAAAATAATAATAATAATTATTATTATTATTAAAATTATTAATTAAGATTTATAGTTTACCTATGGTATACATAGCTACCACCTATGGCTCCTTATTTTAGTATTTTGAATGATTTTAATGTTTTGGATTGAGCTACTCTGAACAAAAAGTTACAAGTAGCACGGGCTACGGTGAGTAAGTTATTACAAATACTAATGGTTCATTCGCCAAACATTATATACAATAGTGTAGCTATGAAAAGGAAAGAGAATGGATTGAAGGACCGTCAACAGAAAACGGTATGACATTGGAATATTATGGGGTACACTACTGCAAACAGGATGGATATAGGGTCCACAACAAGTCTCACGATGTGTGAGGTTCATTACCACCAAAAGGATAGTTATGGGGTACACTTTCACCTATTGGATGGGTATGGGGCTCACTATTTATTTATTTATATTGAGGGATTTATACATATATTGAGGGATTGGGTAGCACCCATTGGATTGGTATGGGGTTCATTACCTGCCGCAGGAAGGGTATGGGGTCCGTTACCACCTGTAGGATGGGTATGGGGTCCGTTACCACCTGTAGGATGGGTATGGGGTCCGTTACCACCTGTAGGATGGGTATGGGGTCCGTTACCACCTGTAGGATGGGTATGGGGTCCGTTACCACCTGTAGGATGGGTATGGGGTCCGTTACCACCTGTAGGATGGGTATGGGGTCCGTTACCACCTGTAGGATGGGTATGGGGGCCTACAACCGCTCATAGGATGGGTATGGGCTCCACTACCATCCTCAGGATTGGTATGAGGTGCACTACCGCACGCAGGTGGGAAGTAGTGGACCCCGTACCCATCCTGTGGGCGGTAGTGAAACCCATACTCTTCCAACAGTTGGTAGTGGATCCCATAAATATGCTACATGTGGTAGTGGAACCCATACCCATCCTACTGGTGGTAGTGGACCCCCATACCCATCGAGTGACAAGTTGTGGACCCTATATCCATCTTGAGGATACATTGGCAGTGTTGAAGGTAGCAATGTTCAGTGTACAGGTTCCCAAGTAGGAAGACTTTGAGAGGCAAGACCGACGAGAGGCATCAACATCAGAGGCTGGTGTCACGTGACAAACTTGACGTAGTGAGAAGCAATGTCGTGTTGTTATCCCGTCGTTGTAGATGTTCTTTAGTACCCCGAGGCGGTCTTTGTTGCCTTCCTGACTGGCTGTGGTCGTCTGAGGTGTAAGTTACGTTAAGCTTGTAAGTCTCAAGGTAAACATACAGCTCTGACAGGCAGTACTGAAGAGGTTGAAGCTATAGAGGGCGTGTAGACGGAGCTGGGAACCACCTAACATCTTATAAGACTCGTCTTGAGACTTATACTCCAGGCGCTCGAGGAGTACCTTGGGGAGAAAGAGACAGGAAGAGCGAGGAAGGTGACGGGAAGTCTTGCTTTGAAGACGAGAGGAGCGCCGAGAACCCATCCGGCGTCACGAAGTGATCGTCGAGGACGCCACTTGTGCTGAATAATATTCTGAACAATGTCATCCTGAACGTTGATAGTTATTATAAAGCATAAATGTTCACACATTTCAGTAAGTTAGAATCACTTGTCATTAACGAGCAATATCCTAAGTCAATTGAAAGCAAATGTTTAACATTGTAACGTACGATTATATTACGTAGTTTGGTAGATTAGATACAGGGAATTTAGTGGTTTTGATAATTATTTAATAGTCTTGGTTACAGCAGTTGGTTGTTGGCAGTGTCGTAGACATTGAGACGAAGCCTGGAGCAGAGAGCTGAGCGAGGCCGGAGTCGCTGAGCTCGATGTGGGTCGAGAGTGTGGAAGCTGGAGGCGGCCGGAGTCTGCTCTCTGTCGAAGCTGAAGCGTCTTGGGGTCGGTTGGAACTGTTCACGTCAAGTGCTACATTCTGGAGGTTGAAGGTGTGCCGTAACTCTCAAGCGTCTGTACTGAAGTTAACTGAACCACTGTTGGAATTATACTGATGATTACTCGTTGTTTTATATTTAGCTACTCAGAACGAAATGTCAATGTAGCACGGGCTGTAATGAGCCCGTAATGCTGATTGATGAAGATTAAGCCACACAAAAGATAATTACTGACTTCTTAATTGCTTTTAAAATCGGACCATTCCTCACCTACTAGGTTGGAAGGAGTATTAACTAAATAGGGACAAGGAATGAATTGATATTAATGGATTAAGTAGACTTAACAAACTCATATAATTTAGCTCATGAGTTTGGAGCGAGTATATTATTGACCAAATATACTCTCTACAACATCATCCAGTGTTGTGTTAGGAACTTTGGGTTGGTGGGTTTCTTAGGCTGTTATTGTATATACTGTATATTGTAGTTGTGGAGCGGCCATTAACAGCTCTTGACTGACTGACCAATACTACTTCACTGCCGATTCTGTTGCAAATGTTGCTCTGTTGTACCTGTTGTTCTGTTGCAACATTTACAATAGAATGTTGTATTTGGTTTGTGAATTAGAATTTGAAATTAACAACTTCAAACATTCAAGCTGGGGATCATTATTGGTTCTTTAGAGACTCGTTCGTATTTGGGGAAGTGAAGGAGTGGCTGTTGGCCAGTGATAATTGACACTTCAGGCGCGCAAAATGTTAACCAATGGGGTGAGTTTTAGGGTAAATGTCAACCAATCAGCGGCCGGGTTTGGTTGGCTGCTGGTTATAAAAGAGACGACGAGACTAACCTCACTTCAGTGTGGTTTTACCTCACTTTTGGTATACAGTTCCTAGGTTTGTGTCTTGGAGTTTGGCTGTATGTGGCGGATCCCCCCCCCCCCTTTCCCTTGCTCCCTTGTTGCGTCCCCCCCCCCTTTCCCTTGCTCCCTTGTTGCGTCCCCCCCCCCCCTTTCCCTTGCTCCCTTGTTGCGTCCCCCCCCCCCTTTCCCTTGCTCCCTTGTTGCGTCCCCCCCCCTTTCCCTTGCTCCCTTGTTGCGTCCCCCCCCCCCTTTCCCTTGCTCCCTTGTTGCGTCCCCCCCCCCCTTTCCCTTGCTCCCTTGTTGCGTCCCCCCCCCCCTTGTTTCGTCCCTCCCCCCCCCTTGTTGCGTCCCCCCCCCCTTGTTTCGTCCCTCCCCCCCCCTTGTTGCGTCCCTCCCCCCCTTGTTGCGTCCCCCCCTCCCCCTGCTCCCTTGTTGCGTCTCCCTCCCCCCCCCCCCTCCTGCTCCCTTGTAAAAATATATAAATTCCAAGCTATATAAAGTTAACACGACTACTATAATTCAGCAACCTAGAGATGTAATTCTAGTAATGGTTAAAGTTAATTTTTTTATGCCATGAACTGTTCTGTTAATCTTCAGGATGCCTATCCATGGTGTTTAGTGTTTTATAACCATGGACGCTAATTTTGTAACTTCCTGTTGAATATATATTGTAAAACTGCCATATAGTAGCATTTCAGTTGATTGTATAATTCATGATTTAAGTGTAGAATGTAAATAGCTCTAATGTAACAAGTTACGGGAATACTTGGTCCTGACCATTGGACCTAAACGATAGTTAACTACAGGTTCGTAGTGTTGCAGTTGTCAGCGCCTCGGAGGTATACACAAGGCAGTCACAAGCCGGACAAACGACCCGTAAGTAAAATTCAGACTTTTCTCTTGGACACTTCCCAACACGATTGCTTTAGCAGTTCAAAATTGTAGTTTACTAATATACAATACAGCCATACACGTTTACTGTATTCGTTACTTAGACCAATCTTGACAGTCTGTTAAATGCAGACAGTTGATTACTTTTTTACTTTAATAGCTTAACTAAATTACTTAGCAGTCAATGTTGCTACAGAGGTGTAGCATTAATCGGTCTTCTATAGTTTTTCTTGACTAGCCCCCCCCCTCCCCCTCAAAAACTTTCAGCCTGATTCGAAAGTTGTCTAAATAATATTTAGATTATCTATAACCCCTAGCTTAGAGGATTAACCACTGGTTTTAGTATCCAGGAAAGTAGTAACAGATAACTAATTTAACTTTGTGTAATTACAAAAATAGTAGAATTTTTCAATTCAATTTTTACATTGCCTTATTAACCATATTTTAGCAGGAGGGTTAAGTGTAAATGCACTAGTCTTAAATTGGTATTACTTTTCAGAATCCAGAATGCTTCTGCTTTAAATACTGGTGTGGGAGTGTAGTCTCAGGGGACTACAATGCCCCAGACGGCTCCCTGGTGGTGGTGGTCTTCGTCTCCTGAGTAAAACCAGTTGTCTGCACCAGTATTCGTCTCGCCTCTCCTTTCCCAAAATTCCTTCTTCAGGGAAAGTTTCTAGTTCTCTCAAGACACTAAACGGTTTCAAACTAGTTTAAGTTCTATATAACGTCCAACAGTTGTCTTCAAGCGGCACTCTTGTCCTTCCAACACCTTCCTGCACTTGAAGTGCCCCAGCTTCCCTTCGCCCCTCACCCCCAGCTTGTCCCCCGGCCTTAAAGGCCACAGGGACCTCTACACTCCATGTGGAATACCTGGTAAGTAAAATATTCTGGTTTTAATTTGGTTACTCTAAATCGCATAGATCAAGAGTAATGTGCTTAGAGTACCTAAGATGCAGGTTTGAAGCCTAAACATGGCTCTAGTTGTGCCCCTTTGAGTAAATTTAGATTAAATTAATTCTAAACGGTTTCAGATGCATGAAACAACGGCTGGTAAGAACTGTGCGTAAATACTAATACCTACAACTGGGATCAAGCAAACTCTTACTGCTAGTCTTGGCACAGGGTTCCAGCTAATTAATATCAAGGATAAGGAACACGTCAGTCAGAAGTGAGTTTACTTGTTAATGTTTAACATGGTTATAAAAGATTGAAATGTGCATTAAACATTTAATATGGTAATCTTGGTGGACTAAGATTTACTTAACGACCAAGAATTGTGGTAACACGACGTAATATTTTTAAAGTGTGATCCAGTTCATGTGGAGAAGCGACTGAGGGCGGGGCGAGGGGCATCTGGGTACACTGTCCTGCACCAACTGTCTCACTGGAGGGTCTGTATGGCTTGTTTGACTTTATTACTTGGTTATTACAGCTCAAATTGTCATAACATACTTGGTGTTTGGTAGATTTCTTAAGTGAAAGTTACTCGTAAGGGGCTCAACGGGTGTAAAGAGGTCCGTGAAAGGTAATATTGACTTAGATGTCTTGAATCTTATAAGGAATATATAATAGTTCTGATGTTACTCCCGTCCCCAGGCTCGGGTGACAACAGGGAAGGCCAAGAGGACCGTCTCGGGGTACTGAAGAACATTTATAACGAAGGCATAAAGTGGCAGGACATTGCCAGCATGTCGGTCTGTCACCTGTGGGACCAGCCTTTGGTATATATTTTTGCCAGAAAATGGCATAGTTTATTGAAAGGTAAAGTTGTAATAAAATTTATTATAGCACATAACTTTCTTGAATACCTTACCCAGGTCTTTTGAAGCTTTGTCTATACAACTTGCCACCAAATACCTTAAGTTACGGTAATTTTAGTTTTAGGAAAAAATTAATCCTTAAACTCGTTAAAGAAATTATTAAAGACTTGTCCCAAGACATTAGAACGAATGCACATATGGTGGTTCATATACAAAGTACCCCCCCCCCCACTCCCTTTTCCACAAGACAGGAGTGTAAATGGGTTACTTGTAAAACCTGGTTGTGGCACTATTTTGGGCCTCGTTCAGTGACCGCGTTAGGTATCTACGATGAAGGACTTTTGTCCTGTTTGGTTTTTGTCAGTGAGCTAGTATCTGGAAGAAACTTAGTTTTGCATGAAATAACAAATGTTAAAGTAACGAAAGTGTATCCCTTTTGAAGTTTCTATGAAATTTATTAAGATGTGGAACAAGTGATGCACGCATGTTGTTGAGCTTGTTCCGTCAGTTTTAATTGTGAACTGATACTTGCATTGATGGATATCTTTTTTATTTGGTGAATTTCTACTTTAAAAATAGCAAAGATGCGAGAGTCGGCCACGTCAACCTGAGTAACGTGAACTTCGTGAACTGCAGAAGACTGTAACGTTCTTGTGTGTGGCCGCCCACTGACGAGCCGTGAGCCTTGTGTTGGGACACCCTGGTGGAGTAAGAGTACGGACGCTTGGGCTGCCACCTGAATGGGGAGAGACTCGTGAACACTCCCGCTGGTCTCCTGCGTTGGTCCATTATTGCAGACTCCTTTAATCCCAGCAACCTTTGTCTTTCTTCAAAGATATCTTGTTCTACTAGCTTATCTTGGGCTAAAAGTTTTGCATCTGACATGGTTTCGTGTAGGAGCTAGAAACATTAACAGTACCGTTGATCTTTGGGAAGAAAGCTGTCAGACGCCTCTGCCACTCAATTTTGAGTTTGCGTGTCCATTTTAGAATTCAGTCTTGGATAAATACGAGGCAGTAGAACAATGAATATGAACTCTAGTTACTCAAACTATTTCTATTGATGTCATAGGTGTATCCATCTGGACTTGTATCAAAGAATATAAAGATTCTTAATCTTCAAAGCGTCTAAATCTACCAATTAGTTGATAGCTCATAAGTCACGTGACAAACGGGTCTGATCTTGCCTTATGCACCCCATACCCATCCCGTGGGCGGTGGTGGAAAGGGTTAGAGGCACATAATGGGTGCAGGAAGTGAACCCCAGAGTTCATTTAGTTAAGTGACAATCATTTGAAGCTAGCTGGACGATTGTTAATGTTACATGTATACCATCATTTACACATACCCCCCTCCCTTTCTGGCTCGTTGCCCCCGTGAGGGGACTTGGTGGGCGGCTGCCGGAGTGTGATGCTCCATGGGTCAGTCCTGTCCTTTTGAGGCCTTATTCTCCGGCTGCTGTCTTTACCAATTTTGGCCAGAACTCTTCCTTTTCCTTGTTTCGTTTTTCCTCCCCCCCCCCCTCCTTCCTCCTTACTAATTGTCATTTCCTGCCGACCGTTCGTCCTCCCTTCTCTATCTCTTCTGAATTCTGGTGAACCCACTCATGTGGACTCTCGAACTTCGCACCCTTTCATGTCTTGATATTTCTTTGCTCGTCGTCCCTTAGATTTCACGTGGCAGGTTCTTGATGACCTCCATAAGTGATCATTTCCCCCATCCTCGTTTCCTTTTTCTCCTTCCACCCTCCCCTCTCCTTCCCTAGGTGGCAGTTTGCCAAGGCTGACTGGAGCCTATTCACCCTCCGTGCTAGTGTGTCTGACCTCTGTCTCTTCCTCGCGCCCTCCTTTTTTTACACTGTCTTCGACGCTGCCCTCTGCTCTATTCCTCGCCCTTCCTCCCGGGGCACACGTAAGTGCGTTACCTGGTGGAATGCGGACTGTGCTCGGGCTGTCCGCTGTAAGCGTGCAGCCTGGAAGAAACACCGTCGCCGGCAGACGGCTGATTCTTTTATTTTGTTTCGGAAGGCTAGTGCGTTGGCCCGTAGGACCATCCGTACAGCTAAGAGTGAGAGTTGGAAATCTTACGTTTCCACCATTACGTCCGATACTCCTTTGCTGCAGATCTGGAAGAAGATCCGCAAGATTGCGGGTAAGTTCATTTCAGATGTCTCGCTGGTTCTCCACCTCCGTGGTACTCTTGTGGCGGACCCAGTGACGGTCGCGACCGAACTGGGTTCCCACTTTTCTTCTGTTAGCTCTGGTTCTCATCTTCCTAAATTCTTCCTTCTTCGTAAGCCTGTTCTTGAATCTTATCCTTTAGATTTCCACTCATATCTCAGTCTTCCTTATAACGATCCTTTCTCTCTCTGAACTTCAGTCTGCCCTGGCCTTCTGCGGATCTACAGTAGCGGGCTCGGATGACGTTCATTGAGGTGCTTCGCCATCTCCCTCCGTGCACGTCTCGGTATTTACTGAATCTGTATAACCAGATCTGGGAGTCGTCGTCCGTCCCTGAGGACTGGCTCGATGTCATTGTACTCCATATTCGGAAACCAGGGGTCTCTCGGTACGTCCCCTAAGGACTTCCGCCCTATTGCTCTCACGAGTTTTTGCCAGCTGTCTGAGCGTATGGTCAGTGTCCGTCTGATGTGGTTTTTGGAACACCATCACCACCTCTCTCCTTCTCAATTTGGTTTTTGCAAGTGCCACAGCACAACTGATGTCCTGGTGAACTTGGTCTATATTCGTACTGCTTTTGCTGCGAAGACCTCCGTTGTTGCTGTCCTTTTTTGACCTGGAAAAGACTTATGACACGACTTGGAGATACCATATTCTGTCCCAACTTCGTTCTTTTGGCCTTCATGGTAATCTCCCTCTCTTCCTTCAAAGCTTTCTCTTGTACCTTTCGAGTCAGACTTGGTACCACTCTCTCTGCCTCTTTTCGGCAGTATGAAGGTGTGCCCCAAGGTAGTGTTCTGAGTACTACTCATTTTCTGGTTGCTCTCAATGGTCTTCTTTCCTCCCGTGTCATCATCTCCGCTCTTATGTTGACGATCTTACTTTTTGCTGTCGGGGGTGATGATTCGCCTCTCCTTTAACGGCTGCTTCAACTTGCGATTGATGCCGTGTCATCTTGGCCCACCAATCATGGCTTCAAGTTCTCTACTACCAAGACTTGTGCCATGACTTTTACTCGGAAGCGGGTCGTTCTTCGTCCTTCTGTCACTTTATGGTCGTCCCCTTGAACACAAGGATTCTGCGGAGCTTTTGGGGTTATTCTTTGACACTCGTTTGTCTTGGTCGCCCCATATCTCTTACCTCCGTGTTGAATGCTCTAAGGCCCTTAACCTACTTAAGGTTTTGTCCCATACTTCTTGGGGAACGGATAGGCGCACCCTCCTCTATTTGCATTCCTCTCTCGTCCTGTCTAAACTTTATGGTTGGCCCTGCATACTCTTCTGCTTCTCCTTCTACTCTTCGCCGTCTTGATCCTTTGCACCATACTGGGTTGCGCCTCAGCTCTGGTGCTTTTCGTTCAACTCCTGCCCTCAGGTTGTATGCTGACACTGGCTTTGTCTCTCCAGGATCGCCGTGATCGTTAGTCTTCGTTATTTTTCACGATCCTTCCAGCATCCTCACTCTCGCCTCTATCGTGCTTTGACTTTCACCCCTACTGTAGTTCCTGTTAGTCTTCACCACCTCCCTCTTTCTGTCCGTTTGACTCGCTTACAAGATTCTCTTTCGGTTCATATTACCAATGTTTCTCCTCGTATTGTTCCATCCCTGCCCCCGTGGAAGGTCCCCCTTCCCAAATTTTGTACTTCTCTGACCCGTATTACTAAAGTATTACTATTACTAAATTACTTATGCCCGAAACGCTTTGCGTAATAGTGGCTTTAGGCATTGTATGTACTAGCTCTACCTATAAGTCAACCAATCTTTGTAAAAATTTATTGTATGTATGTACCTTACCTAAATAAACATTTTATTTTATTTATTTATAAAGCTTTTACCTCTCCCACGGTTCTGAAACGCCTCTTCCTTGAGCACTTTTCTTCTCGCTCTCATTCCGTTCCCATCTTCACCGATGGGTCTTAAGTCTGCTGACGGTGTGGGCTACTGTTCTTTTTCCTGACCACACTTATGTGTCGCCTTCCTCCGGAGTCTAGCATCTTCACAGCAGAACTTTGCTATTCTCTATGCTCTTCGTCTCCTGCTTTCCCGGTGTCAATCCTCCTTTGTGGTGGTAGTTGACTCTCGTAATGCCCTCATGGTTATAGGGTCCTTTAATCCGGTCTACCCGGTGGTCGAGATTCAACATTGGCTGTTTCTTATCTCTAGTAAATTTAAGTTGGTTGAGTTTTGCTGGGTTCCCAGCCAAGTTGGTGTCTCTTTAAATGAGCGTGCGGATGCTGCCGCTAAGGAAGCTATCCGCACTTGTCCCATCTCCCGTAAAGGTATTCCTTATTCCGACTTTTACCCAGTTGTTCATGCCTCCATCCTTGCCCGCTGGCAGAGTTGTTGGTCTTGTTACTGGTAACAAACTGCGTACTCTTAAGAGTTGTGTGTCCCAGTGGCCTTCCTCCTACCACCGTAACCGGTGATGGGAAACGGCTCTGGCTACGTTACGTATTGGCCATACCCGTTTAACTCACGGTCACTTAATGGAACGCCACCCTGCTCATTGTCCAAATTGCATTGCCTCTTACGGTCGTGCTTATGCGTTTTTGTTCTCGTATTGGCATCCTTGGTGATATTTAGCGCCCTCTGATTATTTTGCGTATTTGATGGTGCTACATAGCCTTCCCGGTTTGGTGCCTTCTTTTGATAATTACTTACACAAATATATAAACATCGATAATCTTCTGATATCAAGTGATTCAAGAGACTATAAAGTCACTATACATGGCACTAGAGTAACTGTAGTCTTTCTTTACAGCCGCCCAATTGGGTGACTTTTGCCGCCGTTGTGTGGAGAGCTTTAGTCATATTCTCCACACAACGGCGGCAGGTTGTGCGCCACCCAATTGGGCGGTAACTTGTGCGCCACCCAATTAGGTGGCAGCTTCAATCATGTTCACACAACGGCGACAGCTTTACAGCCACCCAATTGGGCGGCAGCTTGTGCGCCACCCAATTGGGCGGCAACTTGTGCGCCACCCAATTGGGCGGCAACTTCAGTCATGTTCTTCACACAACAGCAGCAGCTTTAGCCATGTGCGCCACCCAATTGGGCGGCAGCTTGTGCGCCGCCCAATTGGGCGGCAACTAGTGCGCCACCCAATTGGGCGGCAACTTCAATCATGTTCACACAACGGCAGCAGCTTTAGCGATGTGCGCCACCCAATTGGGCGGCAGCTTGTGCGCCGCCCAATTGGGCGGCAACTAGTGCGCCACCCAATTGGGCGGCAGCTTCAACCATGTTCACACAACGGCAGCAGCTTTAGCGATGTGCGCCACCCAATTGGGCGGCAGCTTGTGCGCCGCCCAATTGGGCGGCAACTAGTGCGCCACCCAATTGGGCGGCAACTAGTGCGCCACCCAATTGGGCGGCAGCTTCAACCATGTTCACACAACGGCAGCAGCTTTAGCGATGTGCGCCACCCAATTGGGCGGCAACTAGTGCGCCGCCCAATTGGGCGGCAACTAGTGCGCCACCCAATTGGGCGGCAACTAGTGCGCCACCCAATTGGGCGGCAACTTCAATCATGTTCACACAACGGCAGCAGCTTTAGCGATGTGCGCCACCCAATTGGGCGCCAGCTTGTGCGCCGCCCAATTGGGCGGCAACTAGTGCGCCACCCAATTGGGCGGCAACTAGTGCGCCACCCAATTGGGCGGCAGCTTCAACCATGTTCACACAACGGCAGCAGCTTTAGCGATGTGCGCCACCCAATTGGGCGGCAACTAGTGCGCCGCCCAATTGGGCGGCAACTTCAATCATGTTCACACAACGGCAGCAGCTTTAGCGATGTGCGCCACCCAATTGGGCGGCAGCTTGTGCGCCACCCAATTGGGCGGCAGCTTCAATCATGTTCACAACGACAGCAGCTTTAGCCATGTGCGCCACCCAACTGGGCGGCAGCTCGAGTCATGTGCAGGCTGCACCTACAGTGAGCACATTTTGGATACTTCCCTCAGATTCCCGGCAGCACATCATTATGGATGAAGTACTTGCACATTTCTTGGACGCCATTGGTGGTGGTCTGAATTCTATTTTTTTTCCACATTCCAGTATATGACGACGCAAAGCATGCGAATAGTTCTGCCGACAGTTTTCATTTAGTCACATTTACATCAGCAGACGTTACAAACTCCCAGATGTACTTTTAGCCGAGCCTAAGCCTAGCAGTGGTGACATCTACAAGTTTGCTAACCTTATTTGATGACCCATAGACGTGCGGTACTGCCTGCATAATGAGTAACTGGTGTGAATTTCACCAAGTCTGGGATTTTTATTGATGGTCCCAGAGTATTACTGCCCTCAGACTGCTCAAAGTCAGTCCAAGATGGTAATTAGTTCTTTGAGTAAAAGGTTTTTGCTAACTCAATTCTATCATGCATTTGGAAACCAATATGAGAAGTTCTTAGATGAGAACTATCTTGTGCTACCCAATCCTCCAAAATATGTACCTAAACCATACAACTTTAACATTGTAATCATTGCTTGCAAATGGTTATATTTAACGCATTTTTACTACATTTCACCTTTAATTTTCAAATTATGCTACAATGTACCTGTTGATAACGGGTACATTAAAGTAAAACTCTAGGGTTAACACTTAAATTTTGCTACAAATTACCTACTTAAAGTTATCTGTTAGATTAAGGACCTGCCCGAAACTCTGCGTGTTATTGGCTTTACAAGTAAAAACATCAAGGCTACGTATTCAAACCCAATGTACCTTCATATATACGAGACCAAGTGATGACGGGCAAGGCATAGTTTTAAATTTAGATTTTGCCCCGAGAGGCGAGTTTATTGGGCAGCGCCACTCATCCTGTGAGTGGACATACCGCCATACCAGCATGTACAACACTCCCCAATAGGAAGAAAACCCGCTGGGTATCATGTCACTTATACCCAGACACAGCTGGGACTTTACTCTCACGTGAACAGCTAAAAACTAGAAGATTAACATTGTCAACCCTTAAAATCTTAGGTTATCGTGAAGGGGGGGGGGGTGTAATCTCTGCAGAACAGTATCTTATATTTGACTTTTCCTAGCTTAATGTGGGTATTATGCTATACATTTCTAATGACTTAAATGTTCACACTCGGGTAGTTGTCAAGGCGGTGTCCATCACCACAGATTCTGCAACTTTGCTGCCCAACTTTCCATTCCGAATCTCCATGGATATTTGTATCCTAGACGGATTCTCGCTATTACTGATTCTCTCCCGCGGCCACCACCTCTTCGTCCATATTGACTGGGATTGCCAGTGGCAACCACATTGTATCAGCGTTCAGATTCACTGGTTTGTTGTTCTATCCTTACCTCGGCAACATTGTCACTGATATTGCCTGACAATACCTTAATTTTGTAGAAGTCTTTGGTATAAACAAAATCTATAATGGTCTTTCAGCGCCTTCAGCAGCTAGCAGAACATCTGTTGTGCACTTCCAGATTCCAACATGGGAGGCAGTGTATCTTTATATCCACAGAAATTTGACGACTTCCTTGATTGGTTAGTACTCTCAACTTCGGATTTCAGCAGCTATTGCAAGACTTTCTGCCCGACTAAGGCTTTGTAGCGCTGTTTGTGAATCAATGCAGATTACTGCAAATTGGCGTTTCGTTGAAATAACCTTAACGCCATAATAATGGCAATTAGCTCTACTTGCGTTGAAGAGCGTAGTTCTCAATACGGACTTTTCCCTCATTTTCACACGTTATAAGGCATTATTCCTCATTACAGTGTATGCTCCACCAGCCCTGCCATGACAGGGTTAGATGACCCATCAGTGTAGATTTGATCCAATTCATTCAACTTTCTTAATTTAGTTGGTTTTATTCCGTCGTCGTAGATGTTCAGTTCAGAGACTGTCCTCGATGCCTTCTCTTGTGTGGGTGTAGTTGGCCGGACCTGAGGACGAGAGGAAGTCAACATTAGGAATGACAGGTTTAAAATACTTAATATTGCACTTTTTTACCGTTACGTAAAATGCAGTTCATTAAGCCTTCGTTAAACACTAGCAACCATTACTACCGCCCACAGGATGGATATAGGTGTGCACAACTAGTTAATGTATGGGGTCCATTATCACCCATATGATGGGGGTATTGGGGGGGGGGGGGTACACTATGGCAATATAAACAATAGGAGCAGACTAGTATGGACTGGAGACTGATGTACAGAAGCTTACGAGTTTATTAACTGACGGAATATGGTAACAAGAGACTATATTCGCTAATATTAATTTGCAAATATTTAAGCTAGAAAATTAATGATTGACAAAGTTAATTTATGAAACTGACATTAAGTGCAAAGTTTATACAATTCTGTAAAATGTAGAGTCTAGATGGTAAATTGGTAAATCTTAAATATTTTAAGAACCTATGCACGTGCATGCGAGTTTTTTTATTACCTGTTTAAAGGCTTATTATGAAGGATTATATAAACCCAATTATTTGTTTATAATACCACCTACCTACACCCCCCCCCCTCTCAGCGTGCTCTTGATGCCCCATCTAATCTTATATCACGCACTAGCCTACAGTTTGATATTTATGAGGTATAAATATGGTACTACTGATAACATTACTGTATAACCCATCCACCGGGCGGTAATGTATGTAATGTGGGGGACGAAAATTGTAATAATTTATATAGTGCGCTTATTATAATTTACCGAGAAGCACCAAGATTCGTCTTAAGTGCTAACCTTTAACAGGATACACTGTAGAATAGTGGTCTAAATCATGTATTTACACATTAGTCGACACAGAAGAGACTAACGTTTGTTTATTTTAGTAAAGAAAATTTTATTTTTAGTATTTTAGTTAATCTGTCAACAGCCATCATCTTCGCTGACGACTTCACTATGATCTTTATTATTAAATCCTTAAAATCATAAGCCTAAATTAAGGAACCATATATGGCAGCTATGAATATCATAGGTGAAGTATAAACAATAGTAACTTACAATTATTTAACTTTGCCTCAAGCCAAACACATTATCGCCTGGGAATATGGCTGTCCTCACGCCGCCCAGACAATCAGATGGTAATCAATAATGTGCACTTAACCCAGCCTGCGATTCAAGGAAAATCTGAAATAATGGTAGTTTTCCCCCCCCCCCCCCATAACGGAGGGGGGGGGGGGGGGACGCAACAACGAGCGAGGGAGCAAGGGTGGGATCTGGTGGGGGGGGCGGGAGGAGACGCAACAAGGAAGCGCAGGGGTGGGGGGGGGGAGGAGGAGACGCAACAAGGAAGCAAGGGGGGGGGGAGGAGACGCAACAAGGAAGCAAGGGGGGGGGGAGGAGACGCAACAAGGAAGCAAGGGGGGGGGGAGGAGACGCAACAAGGAAGCGCAAGGGTGGGGGGGGGAGAGGAGACGCAACAAGGGAGCAGGGGTGGGGGGGGGGGGAAGACTGCTGAAGCAATCCAGTGTTGGGAAGTGTCCAAGAGAAAAATCTGAATTTTACTTACGGGTCGTTTCTCCTGCTTGTGTAGACCTCCGAGGCGCCGACAACTGCACCATTACGAACCTGTAGTTAACTATCGTTTAGGTCCAATGGTCAGGAAGAAGTATTCCGATAACTTGTTACATTAAGAGCTATTTACATACTACACTGAAATCATGAATTATACAATCAACCGAAATGCTACTATAAGGCAGTTTCACAATATATATTCGTCAAAAAGTTACAAAATTAGCGTCTATGGTTATAAACACTAAACACCATGGACGGACATCCTAAAGATTAACAGAACATTTCATGGCTTAAAATTCACTTTAACCATTGCTAGAATTACAGCTCTAGGGTGCTGAATTATAGTCGTGTTAACTTAATACAGCTTGGAATTTATATATTTTTACAAGGGAGCAGGAGGAGGGAGGGGGGGGGGGGGTGAGACGCAACAAGTGAGCAGGAGGGGGGGGTGGACGCAAGTGACCAGGAGGGGGGGGGGGGTGGACGCAACAAGTGACCAGGAGGGGGGGGGGGTGGACGCAACAAGTGACCAGGAGGGGGGGGGGGTGGACGCAACAAGTGACCAGGAGGGGGGGGGGGGGGGTGGACGCAACAAGTGACCAGGAGGGGGGGGGGGTGGACGCAACAAGTGACCAGGAAGGGGTGGTGGGCGCAACAAGTGACCAGGAAGGGGGGGGTGGTGGTGGTGGACGCAACAAGTGACCAGAAAGGGGGGGTGGTGGTGGTGGTGGTGGACGCAACAAGTGACCAGGAAGGGGGGGGTGGTGGTGGTGGTGGACGCAACAAGTGAGCAGGAAGGGGGGGTGGTGGTGGACGCAACAAGTGAGCAGGAAGGGGGGGTGGTGGTGGTGGTGGACGCAACAAGTGAGCAGGAAGGGGGGGGTGGTGGTGGACGCAACAAGTGAGCAGGAAGGGGGGGGGGTGGTGGACGCAACGAGCAGGAGGGGGGGTGGACGCAGCAAGTGACCAGGAGGGGGGGGGTGGACGCAACAAGTGAGCAGGAGGGCGGGGGGTGGACGCAACAAGTGACCAGGAGGGGGGGTGGACGCAACAAGTGAGCAGGAGGGGGGGGGTGGACGCAACAAGTGAGCAGGAGGGGGGGGGTGGACGCAACAAGTGAGCAGGAGGGGGGGGGTGGACGCAACAAGTGAGCAGGAGGGGGAGGGGGTGGACGCAACAAGTGAGCAGGAGGGGGAGGGGGTGGACGCAACAAGTGACCAGGAGGGGGAGGGGGTGGACGCAACAAGTGACCAGGAGGGGGAGGGGGTGGACGCAACAAGTGACCAGGAGGGGGAGGGGGTGGACGCAACAGGTGACCAGGAGGGGGGGGTGGTGAACGCAACAGGTGACCAGGAGGGGTGGTGGACGCAACAGGTGACCAGGAGGGGTGGTGGACGCAACAGGTGACCAGGAGGGGTGGTGGACGCAACAGGTGACCAGGAGGGGTGGTGGACGCAACAGGTGACCAGGAGGGGTGGTGGACGCAACAGGTGACCAGGAGGGGTGGTGGACGCAACAAGTGACCAGGAGGGGTGGTGGACGCAACAAGTGACCAGGAGGGGTGGTGGACGCAACAAGTGACCAGGAGGGGGGGGGGGGGTGGACGCAACAAGTGACCAGGAGGGGGGGGGGTGGACGCAACAAGTGACCAGGAGGGGGGGGGTGGACGCAACAAGTGACCAGGAGGGGGGGGGGTGGACGCAACAAGGGAGCAGGGGGTGGGGGTGGACGCAACAAGGGAGCAGGGGGTGGGGGTGGACGCAACAAGGGAGCAGGGGGTGGGACCCAACAAGGGGGCAGGGGAAGGGGGTACGATTCGCCACATAGAGCCAAACTTCAAGACACGAACCTGGGAACTGTATACCAAAAGTGAGGTAAAACCACACTGAAGTGAGGTTAATCTCGTCGTCTCTTTTATAACCAGCAGCCAACCAAACCCGGCCGCTGATTGGTTGACATTCACCCTAAAACTCACCCCATTGGTTAACATTTTGCGCGCCTGAAGTGTCAATTATCAATGGCCAACAGCCACTCCTTCACTTCCCCAAATACGAACGAGTCTCTAAAGAACCAATAATGATCCCCAGCTTGAATGTTTGAAGTTGTTAATTTCAAACTCTAATTCACAAACCAAATACAACATTCTATTGTAAATGTTGCAACAGAACAACAGGTACAACAGAGCAACATTTGCAACAGAATCGGCAGTGAAGTAGTATTGGTCAGTCAGTCAAGAAGCTGTTAATGGCCGCTCCACAACTACACTATACAGTATATACAATAACAGCCTAAGAAACCCACCAACCCAAAGTTCCTAACACAACACTGCATGATGATGTAGAGAGTATATTTGGTCAATAATATACTCGCTCCAAACTCATGAGCTAAATTATATGAGTTTGTTAAGTCTACTTAATCCATTACTAACAATTCATTCCTCTTCCCTATTTAGTTATCACTCCTTCCAACCTAGTAGGTGAGGAATGGTCCGATTATAAAAGCAATTAAGAAGTCAGTAATTATCTTTTGTGTGGCTTAATCTTCATCAATCAGCATTACGGGCTCATTACAGCCCGTGCTACATTGACATTTCATTCTGAGTAGCTAAATATAAAACAACGAGTAATCATCGGTATAATTCCAACAGTGGTTCAGTTAACTTCAATACAGACGCTTGAGAGTTACGGCACACCTTCAACCTCCAGAATGTAGCACTTGACGTGAACAGTTCCAACCGACCCCAAGACGCTTCAGCTTCGACAGACAGCAGACTCCGGCCGCCTCCAGCTTCCACTCTCTCATCCCACATCGAGCTCAGCGACTCCGGCCTCGCTCAGCTCTCTGCTCCAGGCTTCGTCTCCACGTCTACGACACTGCCAACAACCAACTGCTGTAACAAAGACTACTAAATAATTATCAAAACCACTAAATTCTGTGTATCTAATCTATCAAACAACGTAATATAATCGTACGTTACAATGTTAAACATTTGTTTTCAATTGACTTACGATATTGCTCGTTAATGATAACTCAAGTGATTCTAACTTACTGAAGTGTGTGAACTACCACCAGTCCCCCCACACACTACCACCAGTCCTCCACACACTACCACCAGTCCTCCACACACTACCACCAGTCCTCCACACACTACCACCAGTCCCCCACACACTACCACCAGTCCTCCACACACTACCACCAGTCCCCCACACACTACCACCAGTCCTCCACACACTACCACCAGTCCCCCACACAGTACCACCAGTCCCCCACACACTACCACCAGTCCTCCACAGTACCACCAGTCCCCCACACACTACCACCAGTCCTCCACAGTACCACCAGTCCTCCACACACTACCACCAGTCCCCCACACACTACCACCAGTCCCCCACACACTACCACCAGTCCCCCACACACTACCACCAGTCCCCCACACACTACCACCAGTCCCCCACACAGTACCACCAGTCCCCCACACACTACCACCAGTCCTCCACAGTACCACCAGTCCTCCACACACTACCACCAGTCCACCACACACTACCACCAGTCCTCCACACACTACCACCAGTCCCCCACACACTACCACCAGTCCTCCACACACTACCACCAGTCCTCCACACACTACCACCAGTCCTCCACACACTACCACCAGTCCTCCACACACTACCACCAGTCCCCACACACTACCACCAGTCCCCCACACACTACCACCAGTCCCCCACACACTACCACCAGTCCTCCACACACTACCACCAGTCCTCCACACACTACCACCAGTCCTGCACACACTACCACCAGTCCCCCACACACTACCACCAGTCCTCCACACACTACCACCAGTCCCCCACACACTACCACCAGTCCTCCACACACTACCACCAGTCCTCCACACACTACCACCAGTCCTCCACACACTACCACCAGTCCTCCACACACTACCACCAGTCCCCCACACACTACCACCAGTCCTCCACACACTACCACCAGTCCTCCACACACTACCACCAGTCCTCCACACACTACCACCAGTCCTCCACACACTACCACCAGTCCTCCACACACTACAACAAAGCCATGACTGTCAACCGTCCGTCGCGTCTGGTTAAGGTCTAAAGCATTAAAAGCCAAAAGTTAGGCACAAACCCTATACCGGAATGCCAAGGTGATACATTACAGGTGTTAGACCATGCTGCATAAATGACGGTTACTAAGGACGACATTATTGTTCCGTTGTAAGTGAGAAGCTAAGTCCAAGATCGTTATTAAAAACTTTCTTAGCTTATTTTCATCATTCTGTTCAAACAGGTGTTATAAGGATGATCTAGGTACATCTGGCGCGGTCAGATCAGATTACCGTGATGCCGACAACCGTCATCTGGTATATATAGATCATTGATCCAGATACGTGGAGTCTAATCATGCCCCGGCATGTAAAAAGAGACATTAGGTCACAAGCAATAGAAATGTCATCTGTAATGACTCTTAAGTGTCTTAATAAATGAACAAGAGCAACATTGCAACTTGCACAGCTAAGTGGATTTTGAGCGTTCATTTCCCGAGGCAATTGTGAGCCTCTTAACATTTTTCCACTGGGGCCCACATGATGGGTATAGGGTGTATACATGACTAATGTTAAAGGTAGAGGACTGTGAGGGGGCGAGGCGCTGACTGTAGCAGACAACACACACACACACACACACACACACACACACTCATACACACACACACACACACGTACGTCCGTCCTAGCCTGTGCTCTCACTCAAGATACACACACACACGTCCTTGCCTGTGCTCTCACTCAAGATACACACACGCGTCCTAGCCTGTGCTCTCACTCAAGATACACACACACGTCCTAGCCTGTGCTCTCACTCAAGATACACACACACGTCCTAGCCTGTGCTCTCACTCAAGATACACACACACGTCCTTGCCTGTGCTCTCACTCAAGATACACACACACGTCCTAGCCTGTGCTCTCACTCAAGATACACACACACGTCCTAGCCTGTGCTCTCACTCAAGATACACACACACGTCCTAGCCTGTGCTCTCACTCAAGATACACACACGTCCTAGCCTGTGCTCTCACTCAAGATACACACACACGTCCTAGCCTGTGCTCTCACTCAAGATACACACACGCGTCCTAGCCTGTGCTCTCACTCAAGATACACACACACGTCCTAGCCTGTGCTCTCACTCAAGATACACACACACGTCCTAGCTGGCTACTTAGTGTAATATTCATCTTGCGCTAAGCTAAAGTTCTGTTTATAAATCTAGTATCATGGTATCAAGTATAAGTGGGGCTAATGGTAGACTACTATACTACCTTACCATAGGGCTCTAAACATTATATATTTACTCGCGGCAGAGTGGACAGCACTCGGGGGTCGTAGTCCTCAAGGTCCCGGGTCCGATTCCCGGCGGAGGTGCAGACAAATGGAAAGTTTCTTTCACTCTGATGCACCTGTTGACCTATTAGTAAATAGTTACCTGGGGGTTAGATAGCTGCTTCCAGGGGATGTGTTTGTGTGCGCGCGTGTGTGTGTGTGTGTTAGAGCAATACATGCAGTAGACATAATAGAAATAAAATAGATTGGTTAGAATGACGGGGTCCAAGAGCTAATAGCTCGATTCTGCAGACACAAATATTAAATACAAAGACTTGAGAATGGTCCAGGACGGACCGAAACGTCGTCGTCCCTTCACCTTCTGGTGTGTGGTCTGGTCATTAAATACAAAGTTCAGATATTGATGAAATCTTCTCCATTACAGGAAATGTGGAAGCTGCTGCAGCTAATTATCGTTAATTCCATGTTGAATTGGCGTTGTTCCTCGATATTATGTCGACTGATTACGGTCGCTAGATGTGCAGTCAGAGGAGCGTCACTTATCACACGTATGCCATGTGTTTTACGGGCTATTCATGCCCGTGCCACCTCTTGGGTAGCTTAATCTTCATCAATCAATCAATCTGCCATGTGTGTGTGCGTTCACGCTACTGTCATTTGTCATTTTTGTCCGGAGACTTATTAAAGCTGTTGGACTCAGTACAACACTAGAACTCTGGTGAGAACTAGAATTGGTCCACCCGAGCCAATGTTGCTCTGGTGTGTACACTGATTCAACCTTTGCTCAAGTGTGAACAGTGATCTAAGTTGACTCAGCCACTGGCGCCATCTTGCAAACACACACACACACACACACACACACACACACACACACACACACACACACACACACACACACACACCAGAGAGACCCATGGACCACCAGTTGAACATCAATGTTGCAAATGACTGGCAAATAATATAAATAGTATTGAATCAATCTCAATCAAAGCCGCAGTGCTACAAACCCGCAGAGATCGCACTTCTACCCTCCAGAAAGCTAACAAGAGGTATGTTCCAAAGAATTAATACTAATATTAATCTGCATGTATTCATTTAGCTGCTCTTCAGGTGTCCGGCAACCAGTACGGAACAAGAGGGGAGGTCTAACAGTGCACAGTTACAAACCCATTAAGATTTCAACTTAGATTCAACAGAGCAGAAGAAGTTGTTAAACATATGACAAAATCTTACTGAAGCGACCATACGAGTCATAAATACTCATACTCCGCCCAAGTAAGACAGAAACTAGCAACACTTAGTGGGTCAGCCAGAGGCTTAGGGCCCGCCAAGGAATATCCCTGCAAAAAAAAAGGAGAAGTGACAAGTGTTCTTATTAAACAACAATTTTGACGCTCTTATCCTTAATACGGAAACTAATGAAACGAGTTTTTGCAAGAAGCTGATGTCCAACAAGTGACATCAAAATAACAAATAAAATATTAACAAATATTATGCGTTAACAGACTTTGATTTCTAGTCCTCGGAGCGCTGAATAAATTACAAATTTAACACATGAGTAAAAACGATGACGGTCAACTTTGCAGAATACTTTAGTTACGATAACGAAAGGTTCCAGTAAAATACAATGAATACAATATAACTTTTCAACCGAGCAGCGCTAACTAACTATGCAACGCATGGTCACTACTTGTATTACCATTTCTCTCTTAAATAGAAATGAGACCATCAGAGTATTTCCCAGTGTTGTAAATATTCACAATAAATTAGTATGCCACATATGCACTTATTCATAAGCCAAATATTGACTATAAGCAAGTGCGAGAACGGTTTGTTTTAAGTGGCCGCCACCAACCCCCCAACCATCCACACCACCTGGCAGATAACCAGACCAATTGTCTCACTAAAATAAATGTCATCGTTTAATGTATGTGATTTCACATTCCTGAAAATATATTCCCGTGTTTGATGACGATAATGAGGCAGCTTAATAATCATAGCTTAAACCCGAAATGCGATAATATTGGACGAGTAATTCTTGTCCCATCTGCCAACTGTTGAGGCTGTTGTTATTGTTGTTTTAGATCCAGCTACCCGGAACAAGTTCCAAGTAGCACGGGCTATGGTAAGCCCGCAACCCGTTCTCGCACTTTCTTACAGTCAATATTGACTTATTAAATACGTGCATATGTGACATACTTAACATATTAGTTTACCTTGAAAAGCTTCATAGAAAACACCGACCTTACCTAACCTTCTTAGTATGTTAAGATAAGCATCTTATTGCTTCATAATTACAATTATTACTTAACCTATACCTATAATAAGTTAAGTAATAATTGTAATTACGAAGCAATAAGATGCTTATCTTAACATACTAAGAAGGTTAGGTAATGTCGGTGTTTTCTATGAAGCTTTTCAACGTAAACTAATATGTTAAGTATGTCACATATGCACGTATTTAATAAGTCAATATTGACTATACGAAAGTGCGAGAACGGGAGAAGCCCGTAACTTACCTGGCACAGGAGTGGGGCAAGTAGCACGGGCTATGGTGAGCCCGTAGAGGACTTACCTGGCACAGGAGCTGTGCTGTCGAGGCATTGTGCATGTATTAATATACATTACCTGCCCCAACACCCCGGGTAGGTGGTGTTACCGGAGTGGCTACATGAGAGGTGTTGAGCGGGAGACGTCTCCAACCTCATCACTCTCTGTCATGCCCATACCAAGGGGGAGGTTATTAACCAGAGAGAAACGTCACCAGCGTCCCTTCTCCTTGGCTACGCTCTCTCTAATCTCAAGCATCTGTTTTACCAGATATTAAGGGGAAAACTATGCTAAGAAGGCCGAGGTTACATATAGCGTGACGAAACATACGCTGCCAATATCTCAGATGGTCATTGAGTTCTAATTATGTGGAAGGAATAAACGTAATGGTCTTTATTTATGTATCTGAGTCCGAATACATCTCGAGGCTCGCGTGGCATGACAGTCCGACCACACCCTGGCAGCCCCGATACCTCTTCCCGACCCACAAAAGGTCCGGCTAAATATATATATATATACGACGTATGACAGTCCCGAATTACGGGTAGAAGGCCAGTCGTCCAGTACGGCTCACTAAGGCAGGTCCGTCCCTCGAGCTCACGACGCGGCGACGACCCTTCAGCGTCGGTGGCCGGCTCCACAGCGCACAGATACTTCCATCAGGCAAGAAGCGTCTTATCGGGTGACGTGACTGGCTCAGGTAGAGCAAGTGAGCGCTCAGGTCATCTGTCACGGCTGTTGCTTTTGGTGTTATCAAACACAGGAATATTATAACGTGTGTAACGGGAGACAACGAGGCCTTCACGGTCCACTGGCAGAGATTTATTTCCTGGCGTTACAACAGTTAGTTACATTAACCCCGCACTTCCAGTGAGGTCCATGACGCAATGTACATAAACAACTTTACTGCGACTCTAAGAGTTTACCTTCTAGCGTGGACGCAAACGCTTTGAGAGAGTGTGCCCGTAACACGCACTTGTGCACCGCGCCACGGGCTTCAGTGACCGGTCATCATGCGTGATTATATCATTCTCAGGCACATTTTTCGTACATATTCGAGTATAAAACTGCGTGTGTTTGGGTGGAGCCGTCGCGAGAGTAGACGAGTAGAGCAGATGCCAGATTATTCAACACATTTTTCCTCTTGTTTTACTTGACTTTCTGTATGCGTGTGTGAGTGTTTGTTTTCTTAATTACTTTATTAAATGACTTACAATTATTACGTTGAACAATATTATCTGATATGTTATATATTTTTATATGTGTGTGATGATAGTGTACTGTGATTGTGCAATGGTTACCCATCGCCAAGGAAAAGGCACATGTACAGACTGTGACCAGTTATCTTTACTGTCAGGTGTCCACTGGTCTTGTGTACCTGTCTCCCTTACCAGACTTATTTTAGTTTTTTTCAAATACCACTTACCCTGTGCTGCCCGTCTACTCCCGTGCTACTGGTGTACACCCGTGTTACTGATGTACACCCGTGTTACTGATGCACACCCGTGCTCCTGGTGTACACCTGTACTCTTCTTGTACTCCCGTGTTACTGATGCACACCCGTGCTCCTGGTGTACACCTGTACTCCTCTTGTACTCCCGTGCTACTGATGTACACCCGTGCTACTGGTGTACACCTGTACTCCTCTTGTACTCCCGTGCTACTGATGTACACCCGTGCCACTGGTGTACGCCAGTAATCCTCTTGTACACCCGTGCTCCTGGTGTACACCAGTAATCCTCTTGTACACCTGTGCCACAATGAACATGTGTACAGTCTCACAGGAAGACAACCTCTCCCACCACCTACTTCAGCTCCTCCTGGCCCCTCCCATCAATCATCACAAATATTCGATTTCAGATATGGATATTATTGGGAATTTTATCTTCTAAATGACACCCCCAAATATTTAACACTGTTGTAAGTAATGCAAGTCAATATCAGCGTTATATTTCTTGTTAAAAGCACATTGCCAACGTCAACCCCCTGATGCCCCTGTTACCTAGCAGTAAAATAGGTACCTGGGTGTTAGTCAGCTGTCATGGGCTGCTTCCTGGGGGTGGAGGCCTGGTCGAGGACCGGGCCGCGGGGACACTAAAAAAAGCCCCGAAATCATCTCAAGATAACCTCAAGACAACTAAGTTTCACATTCATTCTTACTAATTTTCCATATTCATCCGCGAAAACTTCACACTCTTAATTATAGCGTACACAAACATCTTTTATATTTATGTATTTTAATGTTAAGAAATTGTTCTAACTCTTAACAGTTGGGTCCATTCTCGACACAATCTGGAATCCCGGGTTCGAATCCCGGCGGGACAAATTGGTGGGCACGTTTCCCATCAAGTAATGGCTCTCTTGACCTAGCAGTAATTAAACTGAAATAAGTTTATCGAGGTATAAATTCACACAAAGGGATAGGTACCCCGGAGTTAGTCAGCGTATTGTGTGGTTGCATTCTGGGGAGGGTTGGTAGTCTGACCATATGGGAACCTAGATATAAGCCTAACGGATACGTATACGCAGGCTGCCTGTCCCCGACAAAATTAATTATGAAAGGCTGCTGCAGATGTCCAATTTTAATTTCTAGACATCTCTACCATGTCCAAAATAATCTGGGAAAATGACGCTGATGTAACAATGAATCAATGGTTATTACAAGTTACTCCAGCATTTTCCCAATGGGCACAAATACCCAAGTGTAACGTTGATTCAAAGTTTTTCTTGGCTGTCGTTCCCACAGCAGGGTTTTGCTCTCTGGGCTCTTGTGATGCACTCAGTACTGCAACCTTTTCACCAAAGAATCCGCTCGCACTAACAACACAAGTTCTTCATAATTGCTTTGGATTAATTTTCATTCACGTTTGATAGGAGTTTAACGTTTGGACTGATATGGCGTTGATTTATGGGCCGGGAGAACAGTGATGCAGTATGTGCATCTTCGGCGTTCCATTAAAAGGGAAAAACGCAAAGCCTTACAGATAAATTAACGTCGACTGTCGGCGGAAACGAACGCGTCCTGTGGCGAACGAACACGCTATTACCCAAACGCAGCTTAAACATTCATTCACAATGATAGCGCAGCCTAGGAGTTCCTCAGGGAGGCAAGCACCGGCCCCCGCCCGACACAAAGAACACTCGGTAGCCAAGCAAAACCAAGGTAACAACACGGCCCTCCTAACCTCGTACCTAAGTGAGCAAAAATGCAAAAAAGACTTGCGGTGACGGGCAGAGCAGGAGCTGCCGCCCCCAGCACCTCTCGCTCAAGCCGGCGTCGGACACCGTCTCTCCACTTGAAAAACCAGCTATAAAACGGAAAAATCTATCAAACTTGGCGGTATTTTCTCTCACGAAATGAATGACGCTTCCCAATAAACCAGCCCTCCGGGACAAAATTAAAAAATAAATAAAAACCGTCAACTCGCCTGTGATTCCAGGCGATAAGTGCGCCAGACGTCGTAACAACGCGAACCGCCGAGGAGGAGGAAAGTATGATGACCGTATCAAGACCTCAGAGGGCAACATCGCGACATTTGTAAGGCTTTCAGGCGGAGCAGGCGCCCGGAGGTCGTTAAGGTTGAACCAGGAGTCCTCCTACATTTGGATAGTTATAAAATTAAACAACAATACAGGAGAGGAATACTTGAGTTTCTAATATAAATAGACATCCTAGGAATATTGATGATGTTCAAGTGACCTCTGGCAGCTGCCCAGGAGATAAGTTTGACACACACACGCAACAGATGGCGCCATAATGTTAGTCATTTAAAGCACGAGTCTCGTTATGTATCATATCATGGAAGATATTTGCAAAAGCATCTTTATGGGTCATACAAGACATAGCATATTAATTATAATGAAACAATTTGTAAATTAAAGTAGAGATTATTTTATAGGGAAGAGTTTATGGCAGTTTTAAGCGACAGCTTTGTCCGACACGATTGACTTTGTTATTAACGATTGACTTTGTATATTTTGATTAAAGGTAAACTATCTTTTAACCAATTTTAAACGTTTAATTGTAATTTCTATGTATATTAGTTGTTGACGACGACGTTAGTTACTTCGAAACGTTGAAATAAAGCTTTTAAATGGTCAAGATTATTTTCTGCTTCCTACAACATTCCACTGCTGATGTTAGCTCTTAGTGAGTGAAACACTTTAAAGCAGAGCCCAAGAATGGAACACGACATTGTCTTTGTTCTTTATTGGTCTCCCTGCCACTTTTTACCCAGTTCAGTAGCACCCCTGTTAGTGCCACCTCTCACCCTTCTTAAGGCTACCTAGCAGCACAACTTCTCAGTCTTTTCGGTGCTAGCCTTCATCGCTTTCACTACCATGCCTAACTCCTCTCAATATGCTATCTGTAATTCATAACGTGTGGCACGGACGAATTGACAACAATCGCCAGGCTACAAGCAAAAGCCTTAGTTAACAAGAAGGCTGGATTCGTCAATTGACTGCGAATTGAGAGTTGACTGCGATACATATTCATAACAGACTATTACACCTACAAATGCTCAGAATATTATATACTTCGATTATCACAAGTGACAAGGAATTTTTGCAACTTAACACAAAACTTACACACAATATTTTATTATCTAAAGACATCCGTGATAAGGTATTGATGATTTTTTTTATCTTTAGGTGAAACCATCATAAAAGGAACAAAATGTGTGACGACGACGCGACCGCGCTGGTCTGCGACAATGGGTCTGGACTCTGCAAGGCCGGCTTCGCTGGTGACGACGCTCCCCGCGCCGTCTTTCCCTCCATCGTCGGCCGTCCTCGTCACCAGGGTGTGATGGTCGGTATGGGTCAGAAGGACGCCTACGTCGGTGATGAGGCCCAGAGCAAGAGAGGTATCCTGACTCTCAAGTACCCCATCGAGCACGGCATCATCACCAACTGGGACGACATGGAGAAGATCTGGCATCACACTTTCTACAACGAGCTTCGTGTTGCCCCTGAGGAGTCCCCAACACTACTGACGGAGGCTCCCCTCAACCCCAAGGCCAACCGTGAGAAGATGACACAGATCATGTTCGAGACCTTCAGCTGTCCCGCCATGTACGTGGCCATCCAGGCCGTACTGTCCCTGTACGCCTCTGGTCGTACTACAGGTATCGTGCTGGACTCCGGTGATGGAGTGTCCCACACTGTCCCCATCTACGAGGGTTATGCTCTTCCCCACGCCATTATGCGTCTCGACTTGGCTGGACGAGACTTAACTGACTACTTGATGAAGATTTTGACTGAACGTGGGTATTCTTTTACTACCACAGCCGAGCGTGAGATAGTCCGAGACATTAAAGAAAAGTTGTGTTATGTGGCTCTAGACTTTGAGAATGAAATGGCACAGGCAGCTGCATCTACTTCCCTGGACAAGTCCTACGAGCTTCCGGACGGTCAGGTCATCACCATCGGCAACGAGCGTTTCCGTGCTCCTGAAGCTCTTTTCCAGCCTTCCTTCCTGGGTATGGAATCTGTTGGTGTTCACGAGACCGTCCACTGTTCAATCATGAGGTGCGACATTGACATTAGAAAGGACCTATTTGCCAACACTGTCATGTCTGGTGGTACCACCATGTACCCTGGTATTGCTGACCGCATGCAGAAGGAAATCACCAACTTGGCTCCCTCCACCATCAAGATCAAGATCATTGCTCCTCCCGAGCGTAAGTACTCCGTCTGGATCGGTGGCTCCATCCTGGCCTCTCTCTCCACCTTCCAGGCCATGTGGGTGACTAAAGAAGAATATGATGAGTCTGGCCCTGGCATCGTCCACCGCAAGTGCTTCTAAATGTATTAAATGAGCTCATTATTTGCTCATTTATTTAAGGATGCCATGTACATTGTATTAAGTTCTGTCAGCCTTTGTTATTTTTTTATTGAGCTTATTTCTTTTGTTCTACAGTTTATCTCTGTGAATTATTTAATTTTCTTTTATTTCACTAGCTATAAAAGAACCCACAAAACAGTTTGAAAAAGGAAGATGATTTGTTTTAGTAACCCTTTTAACATTTACTCTTCAGACATGATATAAATGCAAAATATATTTTGTGTGATGCATCCAACTCTTAACCCTTTAAGTGCGGCTCCATCAATTAACATATACGGGGATCACTTGAGAGTCAATGAGACTAATATTAATCTGCATTTTTCGCTATATAAATGTATGAGAATTAGGATTGTAATTTCCACAGTATGATGAATTTTCTGTCTATTTCTTTGTGCAATACAAAGAAAAATCTTGTTATTATACATAGAGTATAATAATAGACCGACAACCAGAGCGCAACTCCATACTCTCTTGAGACTGACGGATGCCTACAGTTCATTATATGACTTTAGGGCCATGTAACGCCATCACGACCAAAACTGAAATTACAAAATATAAATTTTTCAGACCGATTTTGGATTTTTTTTAGTCAGCCATATTTATTTACTTCGAGCTTCTGTCTTATTTCCTATAGGCAAGGAATTGTTGCTTAGGTCTGCGTGGGAGTTTGTGGTGTGTATACACCAGCCTCCTCTGCTTCAGAGCTCTTCAAATGCTCTTCAAACGTATTAGATACGTTAACTGAAGGTATGACAATGGACCATGTGAACCATTGGATGTAAACAAAAGCATGAAGCATCACATAAACCATAAATAGTGAAAAAACTATGAAATAAAGAGTCGGTGACGCCATATTTAAAATGTGCGAGCAAGAATGGCTCATGTTGGTCTGGTAGTACAATTGGCTTCGTCTTCGACTCACAATCGGGGATCTCGGGTTTGATTCCCGGGCGGGACAGAAAAGGTTGGGCACGTTTCCTTTCACAAGGCCTCTGTTCACCTAGCAGTAAATATGTAACCTGGTTTATACAACTACTGTGGGTTTGCATCCTGGTGAAAGTCAGTAGTTCCATCTAGGGCGAACCTCAATACAAGTCAAAATTATATATATACACACATACACAAGTTTCCTGTCCCCGACAAAGGAGTTATTAATTACAATAAGTGCTCTTGCTGGAACCAGAGACAGAGCACTTTGAAGACGTTGGATTAAATTGTAAGAGAGTAAACAGACACACGAAATGACAACATATTCGTACGGTAAACACAGGAAGACACTTTACCAGACATACCAAGATTATGACTGCAGCAGTTTGAACTGGGACCAGTTGTCGTGTCTCGCTCTACAGCCACAGCGTCGCAGATAAATACAACATAAAATTACCTTCGGGAAAAAACAAAACATTGACAAGCTAAGGAAGATACTGTTTTATTTCAAGAATAAATCCATTGTGCATATAATAGCAAAATAATTTTAATGACAAGAGGAAGGTGTCACATTACCCAATGTGGGCTAAACACTGCTTTTAGCTGAGGCAACAGAATATTAAGAGTGTAAGTTGTCTCCAGTAACACGTTATTAAATGAATATGCTGAAGGATAACAACGCACGGCTTAGAAGCACTTGCGGTGGACGATGCCTGGGCCGGATTCGTCGTACTCCTCCTTGGTGATCCACATGGACTGGAAGGTGGAGAGAGAGGCCAGGATGGAGCCACCGATCCAGACGGAGTACTTACGCTCGGGAGGAGCAATGATCTTGATCTTGATAGTGGAGGGAGCCAGTGTAGTAATTTCCTTCTGCATGCGGTCAGCAATACCAGGGTACATGGTGGTACCACCAGACATGACAGTGTTAGCGTACAGATCCTTCCTGATATCAACGTCACACTTCATGATAGACTGATATACTGTTTCATGGACACCGCTAGATTCCATTCCAAGGAAAGAAGGCTGAAAGAGAGCCTCAGGACAACGGAATCGTTCATTGCCGATAGTAATAACTTGTCCATCAGGAAGTTCATATGACTTTTCGATGGCGGTAGAAGCAGCAGCCTGTGCCATTTCTCCTTCAAAATCTAAAGCAACATAACAAAGCTTCTCTTTGATATCGCGGACAATTTCACGTTCGGCAGTAGTGGTGAAGGAATAGCCTCGCTCTGTGAGAATCCTCATAAGGTAATCGGTAAGATCACGTCCAGCCAAGTCGAGACGCATAATAGCGTGAGGAAGAGCATAACCCTCGTAGATGGGGACAGTGTGAGTAACACCATCACCGGAGTCCAGCACGATACCTGTGGTACGACCAGAGGCGTACAGGGACAGTACGGCCTGGATGGCCACGTACATGGCAGGAGTACTGAACGTCTCGAACATGATCTGTGTCATCTTCTCACGGTTGGCCTTGGGGTTGAGGGGAGCCTCCGTCAGGAGGACTGGGGACTCCTCAGGGGCAACACGCAGCTCGTTGTAGAAGGTGTGATGCCAGATCTTCTCCATGTCGTCCCAGTTGGTGATGATGCCGTGCTCGATGGGGTACTTGAGAGTCAGGATACCTCTCTTGCTCTGGGCCTCATCACCGACGTAGGCGTCCTTCTGACCCATACCGACCATCACACCCTGGTGACGAGGACGGCCGACGATGGAGGGGAAGACGGCGCGGGGAGCGTCGTCACCGGCAAAGCCAGCCTTGCAGAGGCCAGACCCATTGTCGCAGACCAGCGCGGTCGCGTCGTCGTCACACATAGTGGTAGTACTGGTATATCAGAAGGATCCTGCAAAAAGTAAATTTTATATTAATTTAGTAACAGAATCTTAAATAATTATTAAGACTAATTTACTTAAGTTAGAGTACACGATGAGAAAAGCCTTCATGTGCGGAGTATGGGAGTATAACGAAAACATATCTAGGCGATATTCTCTTGGCATCAACTTGTCAAATGTATCATGGGCTTGATGTCAACCTGTCAAGTGCGTCATGGGATGATGTAAACCTTTCAAGTGTATCACTGTTGGGCTGGTATCATAAGTCAAGTGTATCGTAAAAAAGCGAAGGATGAAATGTTTCACTTTTTGTATGGAAAATGTAGAGGCGAAGTTGAGCCATGGGCACTCAACACTACAGCTGCTCCCGAGCCATGTTTCCGAGCGGGTCGTGTTCAAGATATACTTCTGCCACAGTATTGGTACTCGGAAACGTGTAACCAGGTAAAATAAGTGTACATTAATTAATACTCTATACGGAACTGTGGAGGACTACTGCTGCTATAGTCTGGTTTGTTGCGACGTCCCTGTTACTATGGTCTGGTTTGTTGCGAGGTCCCTGTTACTATGGTCTGGTTTGTTGCGAGGTCCCTGTTGCTATGGTCTGGTTTGTTGCGAGGTCCCTGTTACTATGGTCTGGTTTGTTGCGAGGTCCCTGTTGCCATGGCCTGGTTTGTTGCGATAACTGGAACAAGCGCAGTTTAACATAGTGCTCTTTCATCTTTGATCTCTCTGTCCTTACAAAACAGAATGTTTATAGATTTTCTAAGTTCTGTAAGTGTGAGTGACAGCTAGTCATACACACTGGAGAAACACCTCACGTGTTCTGTGGGTATAACGGGCTTTATTATCATGTCTAAGGCCCACTATAGGTTCAACAATAATGGAAATACATTCCACACATTTTCCAAACAATACATCACAAACACCGGACGCTCTTTCATCTTGCATACAACAGAAGTGTATCAGAGGGATCCACTAGGCCATGCACACACGTATGGTTGGGTGTCAGAGCCTGCACGAGTATCGCGGCCAAAAGGGGATTGGGTTAGGAGGCGTTACCTGGACGAGCTGCCGTCGGGATCTTCCGTGCGAGACTGGTGGAGTGAAGTGTGCCCTCACCAGTACCAATGATTGAGAGGATCTATATATACACTAAACCCCCCGTACGTGCAGGGCAGATGGGTGAAGTGGGGTCGGCCGAGGGGGAACTGATTAGTGGCTCGAGGGGTAATGCTCACTGAGGGACATCTCAAGTAGGCTCTCTGGGTGCTGAACGAGGCGTGTCATTACTAAACTCTTGGTCCAGCAACGAACGCTTGCCAGGCCAAATCGATGTATTTTCAGTCGCCACCACGTAAGGATACATTGAGTCATTTATTTGATGGTCCGGGCGACTCGAAGGCGCAATGTCACCTGGTAATTGCCTGCTGCGCCCGCTCACTTCACCGACTAGTTAATATAGCATATGCTGATAGCAGAACCAGATAAAGTTTTCGATGCATACAGGGTGTGGCGGTGGAAGTCGAGGAGAGACAAGGTGTGGCAGTGGGAGGTCCAGGAAGTATAGAGGTGAGACAGTGAAGGGGTCCAGGAAAGACAGGGTGTGGCAGTGGGGGTCCAGAAAACACAGGGTGTAGCAGTTGGGGGTCCAGGGAGGAGACGGTGTGGCAGTTGGAGGGTCAAGGGAACACAGGGTGTGGCAGTAGGGGCCCAGAGAGAAGATGCGACCGTTGGGGGGCAGGGAACACAGAGTGTGGCAGTAGGGATCGAGGATAACATAGGGTGTGCCACTAAGATCCTGCCACCAGCCACCACCGACTACCCTCACACCCACCACAACAGTGCTGCTGCCTAAACCACCGTCCCCGCTACCGTCCGTATCTCAGCGGTGTCACATGTGTCAACCCCCTGACCACATGCCTGTGTACACGTGTCTATCATGAGTACATCAGGACCGTTGGCTCATATACTAAAGATGCGGTTCTGGAACTGAGTGTTTCCCGGGTTTAACTCGTTGTGCTATACTGTACCCCAGTCAAGACGACGATTGAAGGTGTACTTCTGGGAGTAGAAGGCCATGGAAACTGTTTGGGGCTATTCTCTAGGTGAGGGTTAGTGAAGCAGGCCGTTCCGTTGATAACTATATAGTATCCCACAGGTGACCAGGCTTCACGAACCTACCTTGTTAGTGAAGTAAAAGAGTCACACGCGGAGAGCAGTATTTTAAGAGGATGGAACCGCTACAGAGAAGAGCCAGGTGACATGAGCATGTGCTGGTGGCTCCTTCCCTCTTCCCCCGTACCTTCTCCCTCCTCCACACCTCCCGTGTAGACACTCATCCCAGCATCATATTAGTGAGAAACCTTCGTTTATTTCAGTGATTTAAAGAGAATATTAATTGTGTATCCAGAGCCTCACCACAACAATTTGAAGACTATATCACCCAGATGATCCAAGCTGCAGCATGACAGGAGTAGCTTAATTCAGCGATACTATAAACATTTATGTTATAATATCATATAGAAAAGCTATTTTGCCATATAAGAATTTCTGTGATAGTGTCCCAGCCTTGAGAAAGTTGCATGTTAATGTAATTTTTCACTACCGCAACATGGAATATAATGACAGTTCTACACCAACGGTGCTTTACTGAAAGTTGCTGAGCACAATATCTGGTCCTTGGAGAGTGGCTCTCGTCGGTACCTTAAGATTCTCTCCTGCCGGACATTGGCAAATTCCAAGGAGTCAATGTAGGTCTCCTCTCATCAAGTGTGAAAAAGTCTCCTCTAACTTACATATTATTGATCGAGTAAAATATATCTGCTAGATATTTACATAATTAATCTTGAAGCCTGCACTTTCCTGGGTGCTCCTCTTGGATTATTTTTTTTATTATTATTATTTTCTACCACAGACGTGGCCACACATTTACAATGCTAACCAGCATCCTCTATCTCAGGCTGCCGAGGAGATCTGAAGTACAGAAATCACTGACCTAATGAGGATGTATGAAAGGACTGGTGAAATTAGTGCTCAAAATAGTTTCTACCTTCTTAGCAAATGTTTATTCTATCTTAAACTGAAAAAAACATTTTGAGGTGTTTTTCATCCCAAAAGGTTCGAACAAAATTTTCATATACAGTAAATATATATAATAGTTATTATTATGGCCAACAAGAGACACTGCATAACTTCTCGCTCCCCCCCCCCCCCCCTACTCCCTACCCCCCCCCCAAGCTTCCACACAACACACAAGTCAGATAACCAACTAATGTCATGTGTCTACTTCCATTTATTTATAGCGACTACCGCAGCCTCGTGTTACCTGCCCCTGCTCCTCCTCCTCCTCCTCCTCCAAGTCTCCTCTCACAGACACTCTCCACATGTTTCTCTCTAACATCTTACGCATTACTTTTTACCCAATAAATCGCTCTTAAGTTTACTAACTGATGATTATAAGCTGATTTTTTTCGGTATATTAAAGATGAAGCTTAATGACCGAGGTTGTTAAATGGATAGAAATCTTGAAGGCATCAGTTACAACCGGTCTTCAGCTGGCAGTGCCACCAACACCTGCGAAGGAATACCTGCACAAAGGTTTTCTCTGTGTAAACACACTGGCAGTTTACTTTAGTCCTGGACTATGTTTAGGACCAAAGTATATTTACGGGTTGGTCAGTAAGTTATTATGGTAGCCTTAATAACCCTCCAGAGGTTGATAGGCCTTAACACAACACAGTGATAATAGCCACACTCTCTCACTGTCAGTAATACCCCAACACAGGGCGATTAATAAATACTCCTGCGGCTAATACAACGTAAAAAGATAAGCAGATACACCCACGATACACACAACACAGGATGATCAAGAGACAGGCAGAGACACAATCTCACCGTGGATGCTAAACATTAGCAGGCGAGGTGTTGAGTAGACGTCAGACGCAAGGTTATATTATTCAACCTCTCATTGAAATGGGGTGAGCTTCCATACTTGGAAAACAGCTAATGTACCAATTTACAAGAAAGAAGTGAGTCGAGAACCCCTGAAGAACAGACCAGTATACCATTAACAAGCATCCTCCTCTTCAAGATCCATACAATGATATGAAGGAAGCTCGTGGAACATTCAGAACAAATTTTGTCCCCAAACCGAAACATTGATTTAGCGAAGAAAAATCCAACTTGACACAGACTTATTAGTTTCACAACATTACAGTGCCAGGTAAGAGAGACGGATAACTAGTCACCATCAACTTTAACTAAGAAAAATGACAAGTTATGAGGGGAGAAAGAGGAGTGAAAGACCACAATAGCAGCACAAAATAAAGGGAAGACATATGCCTATGACCACCACCAACCCATGAGGGTTTAAGAGGTGTTCCCACCACCAACCCATGAGGGTTTAAGAGGTGTTCCCACCACCAACCCATGAGGGTTTAATAGGTGTTCCCACCACCAACCCATGAGGGTTTAAGAGGTGTTCCCACCACCAACCCATGAGGGTTTAAGAGGTGTTCCCACCACCAACCCATGAGGGTTTAAGAGGTGTTCCCACCACCAACCCATGAGGGTTTAAGAGGTGTTCCCACCACCAACCCATGAGGGTTTAAGAGGTGTTCCCACCACCAACCCATGAGGGTTTAAGAGGTGTTCCCACCACCAACACAAGATGATAAACATACCCATGCGTTCCAACACTAACGACACATCATTTAGTTGTTTATAAGGTAGAGGAGAATTTTCCGGCCACTTTCCTGACCACGTGATGGCGGTGAGACGAGCTGTTTTATTATTATTATTATTATTTTCTACCACAGACGTGGCCACACATTTACAATGCTAACCAGCATATATACATTTTCTTCTGTCTTCCATGGACAGGGTTAGAGATCAGTTAAACATATAGTTCAGGGAGACGAGCAGCGCTGGATCACATGTCCTCCGTCGCACGCTCAAGTGATCCCTTACCCTCTCGTGTCCAAGGTCATCTGTGTAGCCACTCCTTATATAGCAACATCATATAATCTTACCCTCATTCCCTACCCCTATTTACACTCTCACAAATGTATCTCCCCCTCTTATCCCCCTTCCCAATATTACCCCCTGCTCCACCCAGTTGTTTTAGATTCAGCTACTGGGAACAAAAAGTTCCAAGCAGCACGGGCTATGATGAGCCCGTAGTACTTACCTGGCACAGGAGATGTGCCTTCTCCCTCCAGCCTCCTTTTCTCTATATTCGTGCATCTTAGTGAGGTGGAGACCACGCCTGTACGCGTAGATTAGTATTTCAAGCCTCTTGAGTGCACTCCTTAACACACAGCCAGGTAAGTCCACTACGGGCTCACCATAGCCAATGCTACTTGGAACTTTTTGTTCCGAGTAGCTGAATCTAAAACAACAACAGCATTCCTTTACCCATTACGGGCTCACCATAGCCCGTGTTACACGGAAATTTTGTTCCCGTTGCTGAATCCAAAACAACTTCAAGCACTCCTTAATAGATCACATTCACTCCAAAAAAATTCTACCAGTTACCTGCTACTCAAGCCCATACCATCGCTTTGGGTGGCTTAATCTTCATCACTCACTTAATACACGATCAAAGATCACATTCACTCTAAACATCTACTACTTACGGGCTATTCATGCCCGTGCCACCTCTTGTGATGGCTCAGTCTTCAACAACACACTCCTTAAACGTGGTTAAAGCTTTTTAGAATCTAGATTTGCTTTTGCATAGTGTCACTCACCAAAATATTAAAGTCAAGAATGCTATTTGTATTCTCAAAGGAACATCATAAAAAAGTAATATACAGTTGGCCTATGTGAGGCAGCCTGTATTTCTACCCAACTTCTGGACTCTTTCTAACATTCTTATCTAACCAATTCTTGAAACTTTCCATTGAGGTTTGTTTCTGTGACGTTACATGGTAACTAATTCCAATAATCTGCACCCATATTTGTGAACCAGTGTTTGCCTATTTATTTTCTAAATCTAAACTCCATTTTCTCCAAATAAATTTCAAATTGAAAATGAATCCATTATCTGGTGTCCTAACTTGGGAGATATCAGCACATTATGTATATCGCCTTTGAAGTGATATAAATGAACTTTTCATTATATTGAACACGTTAGTGATGTTCCTCTTACTCTATGCCTTCCTAGAGTGTACCACTTTAGAGATGTCTCGCTTCATAATTTATAGAATTATCTAAGACATCCTTCTCAATATACTATCCGCTATTAATATACATTCGGTGCCCAAAATTACATTGTATAATCCAAGTGGGGCCTCATAAGGGTACAATAATGTTAAAGGATAATATTAAGGTTTTAATTAATAGCGCTTCCATGTAGAGAAGCACCAGTATGAGATACACAGAGGTAGTGCTTATAGAGGGCGAGGCGGGTGAGGTTGTGAGGTGACGGTCAGAGAGACTGTGTATAACAATTTATAATTATGAAGCATTACTATACCAAGATAAGTAGTAATGTTGATTTTCTATCATTAAGTTGACTGGTGTTGTAGTGTATGATGACTACAGACTCCACACACTGTCTCCTAACGTTGTTTGATTCGCTGATGTTGAGTTTAGCGTGAGTGAAGTTCCCGGGTCTCCTAGGTGCTCCTGTGTGGGACACAAGTGTTGTTGGGGTTAGCAACACGGCAGCCATACTTACCTATCTTCACAAACTCTCGCCTTGACCAATCCACACACTAGTGAAGGGACGACGACGTTTCGGTCCGTCCTGGACCATTCTCAGGTCGATTGTGAATGGTCCAGGACGGACCGAAACGTCGTCGTCGCTTCACTTTCTAATGTGTGGATTGGTCAACATACTTCAGCTACGTTATTGTGACTCATCACCTGCAAACTCTCGCGTATTAAGTTTGACAATGTTTCACTACATACACTGTATCACAATTGTCACGGTGACGCTGTTAAGTCCTGCTCCTCAGGAGTGGACTCACCGTCGACGATGTTCTCTACACTAGCCCTTATATTGGCTTTATTGCAGGTGTTAGTTATGTTTGTTTGTGGTCTATCCTGCCGTGAGCATGAACTTTTGTTCCTGTTCCTTCTTGTTGGTCTTACTCTCAATGATATTTGTTGCTCGTTTCCTGCAATCCCTAATGAAGATATATATAGCTTACGAAGGAATATACCTTATAGCTTACAAAGGAATCGGTGAAGTATTAACACTCGTCTGCAAGAAGCAGCCAGATATAAATCCTAAAAGCACAGAGAAAGAATTTAATCTTTATGCTTCGGTTGCCATCTGCAAGGGGCAGTTTCAGTACCACAAGAGAGGAAAATAAAGGATAAAAGAGGAATCAAAGCTCATAAAATTTAATATATCAGTCACAGTCGTTGAAAAATTATAATTTTGTTTTTGAACAGACCAATTAGAAACATTTGCGGTGGACGATGCCGGGTCCGGACTCTTCGTACTCCTCCTTGGTGATCCACATGGACTGGAAGGTGGAGAGAGAGGCCAGGATGGAGCCACCGATCCAGACGGAGTACTTACGCTCGGGAGGAGCAATGATCTTGATCTTGATGGTGGAGGGAGCCAAGTTGGTGATTTCCTTCTGCATGCGGTCAGCAATACCAGGGTACATGGTGGTACCACCAGACATGACGTTGTTCGCGTACAGATCCTTCCTGATATCCACATCACACTTCATGATAGATTGGTAAACAGTTTCATGAACTCCAGACGATTCCATACCCAGGAAGGAAGGCTGGAAGAGAGCTTCGGGACAACGGAAACGCTCGTTGCCGATGGTGATGACCTGACCGTCAGGAAGCTCATACGACTTTTCAAGGGAGGTGGTGGCTGCTGCTTGAGCCATTTCATTCTCAAAATCAAGGGCAACATAGCAAAGTTTTTCTTTTATATCGCGGACAATCTCACGCTCAGCCGTGGTGGTGAAGGAATAGCCTCGTTCAGTCATGATCTTCATCAAGTAGTCGGTCAAGTCCCGGCCAGCCAAGTCGAGACGCATAATAGCGTGGGGCAGAGCATAACCCTCGTAGATGGGGACAGTGTGAGTAACACCATCACCAGAGTCCAGTACGATACCTGTGGTACGACCAGAGGCGTATAGGGACAGCACGGCCTGGATGGCCACGTACATGGCAGGAGTACTGAAGGTCTCGAACATGATCTGTGTCATCTTCTCACGGTTGGCCTTGGGGTTGAGGGGAGCCTCCGTCAGGAGGACTGGGGACTCTTCGGGGGCAATTCGAAGCTCGTTGTAAAAGGTGTGATGCCAGATCTTCTCCATGTCGTCCCAATTGGTGATGATGCCGTGTTCGATGGGGTACTTGAGAGTCAGGATACCTCTCTTGCTCTGGGCCTCATCACCGACGTAGGCGTCCTTCTGACCCATACCGACCATCACACCCTGGTGACGAGGACGGCCGACGATGGAGGGGAAGACGGCGCGGGGAGCGTCGTCACCAGCGAAGCCAGCCTTGCAGAGGCCGGAACCATTGTCGCAGACCAGCGCGGTCGCGTCGTCGTCACACATGGTGGATTATGATGTTAGCTGAAAAATTATCATAAATACAAAGTAATTATGAATTTGCTTATTAACCGGTGAGATCAATATTAATCTATACCTGCAGTTCCTTATGTACCACTTACTGTTGTTTTGCGAAAATGTGATTTTATATGCCTGTTTTTGGTAGGTTGTCATATTAAATATTAATAGTTTAAAATATTTTCTATTAATTATTTGAACAAGTAACTGTTAAACCACCAATATTGCATCCAACAGCAACATTTGATCAGCAATTAATGTAATGATTTTACTTTTATCAATACATACATTCCATTTATTTGTAAGTTATCGAGTTTTGAGAATATCTGACAGACATTGATCTACATTATTTTTCTTCAGTTAAGCATAGCAATGAAAACAATAACAGAGACAATTGAAGTATGATTGGAACATATGCTTAGGTTAAATCATCGCTTTTATCATGCATTAGGAGATGCATACGAAACAGACCTAGTTTCTTAAATTATTGTATCTGAGCCTAGCTTCAGACACAAGTATATTGAATCTGTGCCTGACTTGAGACACAAGTACAGTATATTGTAGCTATGGCTAGCTTCAGATGATACGAGTATACTGTATCTGTGCTTAGCTTCAAACACAAGTATCCAAGGTAGACAGTTACGTCTTAATGAGTTGAGTGCAGACAGGGATGAGAGAGTATCTTAAAATTAATGTGTCAATTTGTAAGGCATGTGTACGTGTTTGAGAGGAAGTATAGTGGATATCTTGGTATAACGAGTGGAAGCCCAGATAGTTAGAGAGAGCTGTGTTGAAGATGAGTGGCGCTCCCTGCCACAACAGCTATACACTCCCAACAGGAGCCGTGGCTGGTGCAGGGAACCATCAGTGTGTACGGGGAGGCCGAGGCGGTGCTCGGGGACCACAACACCTCTTTACCTAAGACATTTTAATTGTTTTTAATGTGACGAGTGAGTTTTGTAATTATTGAAGGGAAGGGCTGATCAACCTGATCTAGGCTGATTTACCTGATCAACCAGGCTGTGACTCATACGTCAGGCTGCGAGCAGCCGCGTCCAACAGCCTGGTTGATCAGTCCGGCAACCAGGAGGCCTGGTCGACGACCGGGCCGCGGGGACGCTAAGCCCCGGAAGCACCTCAAGGTAACCTCAAGGTAAGGGCAACAAAAATGTGTCTCTCACGAAGGAAATGTCTTGAAGGCCGATCTTTTGCTATCATGTAACAACTCCCTTATTATCATTTGTTGATTATATGTAATATCATGCACTTGAGTGCATTCGTGAACACACTTTGACCACACCAGGATATGAAGCAAGCAGTAACATCTTGCCAAGCACTTAAGACATTGATTATCCCACTTGAGAGAGACGCTCAAGACAACTAACTGGTATAGGAAGAAGGTTTGCCAGCTTCCTGAAGTACAACTACACGCGATCATCGTCAGTGTCCGACGAAGACATACAACCCAGTACACCTGTCTTCACTAAGGATGGAATTAAGAATAGAATCAAAACCAACAATGAAAACGCCACTTCCAGAAGGGCTTCACGGCTCGTCAGTAAGGATCTTCACGCCTCAACATGTGAATGGAGCTGGTAACCAAGTTGTATACTCTCGGCAAACTAACAGTGCTGCAGCAGTAGCGTTGTTGCTACTCAGATATCGATGGTACCCATTCAATCCTGGCCTGACGGAAAGGGTAGACACCTAGGTGCGGTGGTCAGCTGCTCATGGCAGCTGACCTATGGAGTCAGCGACGTTTACGCATAGCTGCCTCATCATTGAAAACGTCAATACGTATCAAATTATGTGGTCTCTAATCGCCATTACTATAGTTGTTAATTATCGAAAGTAATCAGGTCTTTGAGGTGGTGAAGGCTTACCTGGGCGAGCGGGTCCCGGCAGCGTCCCCAGCGTGGTACTGATGGCCAGGCATGGCTGACACGCTCGCTATTATATATATAAGCGGCGAGGGGAACCGGACCATATATGCGTCAAGAGGGCAGGTAACAGGCGGGCGGGTGGGTGGGTGGGGGCGGGAGGAGAGGGCAGGACGTGGAGGAATAGGTGGAGTCCGAGGGGTTGGCCAGGCGGCGGTGACAGGGGGGGGGGGGAAGGGGACGGGGGGGGGGGGGGTAGAAGCAGATAGATGGACACAGCGGCCGAAAAAGCTAGTATTGGCCGCAACATCAATGTCTGTCACATGTTTCACTGTCAATAGCGAAACAAGGAGCAGAGTGATAGTTGACGTAATTGCAATTTGACGTAATAATAGAGTGCTGTTTGGCACAATCAAACACATAAACACATGGCCAGCTGTGAACGAGTGACCTAACACTGGACACGGCCAGTGCTTCCTCTTGCCACAACCCTCACCAAGATCTGGCCAGTTTTATCTCCAGTCTCTCAGGCGTAGCAAAGGTTAACCAGATATCCTCGCTCACCACAACAAATTACTCTTGCATATTAGCCTATCAACTCTACTGCTAATCACCTAATACCACTAACAACTACCACACACACACACACACACACACACACACACACACACACACACACACACACACACACACACACACACACACACACACACGTTATAATAATAAAAATATACATGTTACAAATTTAATCATAAACAATATATATTACAAATTTGATCTCTAATTACAATACATATATTTATTAAAATAATAATAATAAGTATTATATTATTATAAATAAATATTAACAAATATATATATAATTTTTTACACATAGCTTGTAAAGTTATTTTGGAGTGTGCAAGTTTGAACTGAACTTTGTCTATACAGTTACCTGTAGCTGTGCTGGGATTCTATACATTTATATAAAACTATTTATAAGATTATCAAATTGTTGAAGTGTCGATATGTTTCGGTTGCAGCCATCATGCCAGAGGAATAATAATCACTATTATTATTTGTATTATTATTAATACTGGTATTTTGTTCTTTTTCATATTACTATTAAACCATTATTATTATTAGCGGACTTTGCATAGATACCACGAGGACCATATGAGCACAATGACAAAGATGTCTTTGTTCTTCAGACTTTGTAACCTTTGTAACGAACCAGTTCTTCAGGCATTTTCGCTCTAACGAATAAGTTCTTAAGACATCTTTGCTCTAACCTCTTGAGATATTCGCTCTAACGAACTAGCTCTTAAGACATCTTTGCTCTAACCTCTTGAGATATTCGCTCTAACGAACCAGCTCTTAAGACATCTTTGCTCTAACCTCTTGAGATATTCGCTCTAACGAACCAGCTCTTAAGAAAAATTTGTTCTAACGAACCAGTTCTTAAAACTTTCACAATCTCTTGCTACTATGACCCTAACTTTCTGTTATGACCAGGGTGGTCCTAGATAGTGGAACATGATATATTGCGAGCAGATAAAGTGTACATGTTAAGTCTGGGAGCAGTTGGATCTACAATGCTTAAGCGAAGGTAGTGAGCAAATTAGTTAATACAGAGCATAAGGTTGCATCATAGTTGTGAGTAGAGTGTAAGAGACTGGTTGTGGTTAAATGATTGTCAGAGACGATCAGTTACAGTATGATAATTTGGGCTCCTCTGAGGTTGTTGTTGTTGTTTAAGATTCGCTACCTGGAACAAAAAGTTCAAAGTAGCACGGGCTATGGTGAGCCCGTACACACACACTCCTCTGGGGTAGCGTGAGAATACTAATTCAATTTGCCTGCTGGCCTGTGTTAAAGAAGGACGTAGCTGCTTGACTGATGGGATTTTAACTCAAATAAGTCCTTGTTTCTCTTTTATGTACTGCCCACCTTTCTCATTTATTTGAAGTATTATTGATATGCAACTTCAATCCTTCTCCACGTTTGTTATGCCTTGTGGGAGTTAGGCTGAAGAGGATTTCTATGTACTGGGGGATAAGGGACATTAGAAGTGTACCTCCTTCAGCGGTTTAGGCCTGCCTAGAGTGCTTTTTTGTGAGCCTATATTCCGGTCGAAGGGGGATACTATGCATATAGTAAATGTCAACAGGCAGTACAAGGAGTTTTGTCACAGGGGAAATTGTGATTCAATAAAGTTTAACTGTGTTTATATTTTTTCTATCCAATGTGAGGGGGGGGAGGAGGACTAATTATATCCTTAAACGACAAATTTTTTAAGTAGTTTCCTCGGGGCCGGGCCCTGTTGACCCACCACACTTGCTGGGTTTGTTAGCTCGTAAATTTTAAATTATTGAGACGCACATTAGAATGGTAAGTTAAACTTAGATTTAACCACAATAATTATCACGGCTCCGTGCCACTTTCACAAGTTTCTGTTACTATGGTAATATTCCTAACTTTCACAAGGTCTTGTTGCCATGGCAATATCCCTCACTTTCAAATCAGTTTTAACTAATATAAACATCCATAATTTCAGCCAAACATTATACGCACTTGCATCTTTCTTCCTCCCACGGAAACTGTCATTCCATACTTGCAGTCATTATTTAGGTAATGATGGAAAGGTTGACTCTTTACTGTATTTTCTTGCTATAATGACAACAATAACGTGAATTCACTCACTGCAAAGTATTGGTGCAACATTGCAAACGTTGTTCCCTGGACGATGCTATTAGAAACTGTGGTGAATGACTATTGGGAGCACTTTGGTAGTAATGTGAATAGGCACCGAGGCTTAGACTACCAGAGACTTAGTTCAATTAATGTGTAGTTATGTGTATGGTGTGGCCTGTGTTAGGGAGGTGTAAGTGTGGACCTGATGTGGTATATTGTGGACCTGGTGTGGTCTAAGGTGGACCGGGTGTTGCCTATGGGTGTGGTTCAGACAGGTGTTACCAACAGTGCTGATGGACTCTAGGTGTAGGTTTGGTGTTATCTTGAGATGATTTCGGGGCTTTAGTGTCCCCGCGGCCCGGTCCTCGACCAGGCCTCCACCCCCAGGAAGCAGCCCGTGACAGCTGACTAACACCCAGGTACCTATTTTACTGCTAGGTAACAGGGGCATAGGGTGAAAGAAACTCTGCCCATTGTTTCTCGCCGGCGCCTGGGATCCAACCCAGGACCACAGGATCACAAGTCCAGCGTGCTGTCCGCTCGGCCGACCGGCTCCCAGTGTATCCCCTCCCAGTGGTGTGGTGTGTATCTATGTTTATGATTGCTAGAATATTTAGATCTTATTTTATTAATAAAAGGATATTAATCTTATGTTATTTTATGCCTTACTCTGCCACGCCCTGCAACAGACTAGCAAGGATAAGCGTAGACTAAGCACGTACTCTGGGTGCTGCTTATACTTGTGATTTATAAGGAGCAAAACAGGAGATTGTGTGAAAATTCTGGTCCGGCTTCAGTGGAAGCCTCAGGAAACCCTCGTGTGTTCAGTAGAAATCCAGGTTGCAATCATTTTGACCAAGTCGTGGCTTGGTTGTCTGGGGTGTGTACGTGGGAATTCTCATCGCATTAGTTCGAATCCTCATCACGGCTCTTACGGATTTTCCCGTGAGACATTCTTATGATACTATAGCTTTCTGGCCAGAGTTTGCAAGTGATATACGCTAAAGTGGCAGACTGGAGATAAACAGTATTTACATATGTCTGAGATGTTTATTTTTCTATCATGATTTACATGGTCATTTGATGTTTCTTTATTATGTGTTGATCATTTTGCCTGTGTCTTGTCATTTATTATCCAAATGCATATGTAGACTAAGTGCTAGTGTACTTTGTTTCTCAGTGTACATACGTCGAGTTTACTTCAGTCCTGGACTATGTACGGGAATATAGTATACTTACTGGTTGGTCTGGTCAGTAAGCACTTGTGTGACCTTAATAACCCTCCAGAGGTTGATAGGCCTTAAGCCCACAATGAGAACAAATCGTTATGCTTATACGTTATAGTTTTCAAGTATTTTCAAGTACCGTCCCCCACTCCTCTGTCCCCTCGTCCTCCCCACCATCCCCCACTCCCCTGTCCCCTTGTCCTCTCCATCATTCTCCATCCCCTCGTCTGCCCCACCATTACTCCCTGCCCTATTTCCTTGTCTTCCCCACCATTTCCCACTCCCTCGTCCGATGCGTTCCCATATATCTGATTTTCCCATTAGAAAAATTGAAACATCAAATGATCTGATGTTCCCATCACTGAAAAATAAGAAGTTCAAAAAAACGAAATGAAAAAAATGAAAAAATAAAAAAATAAACTATACTCACGAAATGAACAGTATGGTAAACAACACAGCTCAATTCCAACTCAATGTCACACAAAATAATTAAATCAAAATGAAAATAAATGGAAATCTATGAAAATTCAATTTATCAATGCAATCGGAAACATTGAAATGGAATCATAACATATTTAGTATAGCGTGTGTTGCTTTTACGTGCAACTGATGGAGCTGCTTTGAAAAAAGCATGTTTTTATTTTTTTACCTGTCACAGGTGTGGCATCTATATAGTACGTATATAAAAACACGCACGTATTCGAATGGAACGTTGTATCAAAATTTCAAAGCAATCGGTATAGAGGTTTTGGAGATTTCCCTCACATGAAAAACACAGTTTTTTTAAAAAAGCACGTTTTTTACCTGTCACAGACATAAAATCTAAATAGTAGGTATATAAAAACACGCTCGTATGCGAATACAACGTTGTGTCAAAATTTCAAAGCAATCAGTGAAGAACTTTCGGAGATTAACGATTTTGAACAAACGAACATTTACATTTTAATTTATATAAATGTGTGTGTGTGTGTGTGTGTGTGTGTGTGTGTGTGTCTGTGTATCCTTTCCTGTACTTACTAACTGACAGTCCCGGGTACTGGGTGGTGATCTTTGTGTTGAAGTATTATTAGGAGTAAATATTTTGTTGACGACATCAAAATTCTTTTAAATCTGTGGGTGAGGGTTGATGTGTGTCCCAACTCTTCAAACACTGCACTTGAGGTAAGAGTGTTCATCACAGCGGTGTGGGTCAGTATCCAGGAACTGTCATCGTTTGTTTACAGATGAAATCATTACTTGACTAAATTAGCATTCCCTAAATTACAATTAATGACATCTCAGACATTTTATCATGTTCCACTCGAGTATATCTGAATGATACATCCACCCATTATTTTATTTTTCCCTGCACGGGCCCTACACCTCTGGCTGGCCTACTGTTACTCGTTTCTGGTATATTTTGACAGAAACGTATGTTGATGTCATTTAGTTATATAATGTTTGAGAGGTTTATCGAGTAATTTTCCACAGTGCTGACATTTCCTTTCTTTTTATTCTGGAACCCTGAAATATATTTCCCTGCTCATGGGTATTCAAGCCTGATGCGGTGTAGTGCACTTTTGTTCCTCAATTTTCCCTTTCATCAAAGTGATTAATTGTTGATTGAGTTCTAGTACCAACCTGCAGATGTTGTTGTTGTTGTTGTTGTTGTTGTTGTAGCTGCTGTGTTGTGGTCTGCGTCTGCTGCACTGCTCTATCTCTAATTATTTTGTTTATCTGTATTAGATTCTGTGGTATATAAATATCCATATTTCTCCTTTTAGTAGTAAGTTTTACGGCTTCATCTACAATGTCATTCCATGATATTCCTCCGTCCACGAGAACACACACGCTAGATTACCAATACACACAATACCAATTTTTTTATACTCAGCATAAGTTTGAAAATATTATTTCTTTACTATATTAGGACTAAACAAATATTAAGGCATTTATCATTTGTATTTGCATTTTAAATATTTAATATTTTAGACATTAAGTGCATAAAAAAACAATAAATAAATATATGGATTTACAAACGTCTTTTATAGATAAAAGAAACACATCAGACACCAGTAACTTAACATTTAATGATGTGGCAGACGGCGTCGTGTGTCTCATACTTAAACACCGACGATGATCGTGGTAGGTGGAGATTTAACATGTGCTATGATAAACACTTTAGTCTAATCACAATTTTATTTTATTAGTAAACAAAAATAAGCATATATGTTCGATATTCGCAGTCAGTGAAACACTGGTAGATAATAATTAGCAATGTTATCTATTATATTGAAATAATTTATGTATGTGTTTTAGTATATGAAAAATAAATATCATTTAGAAGCACTTGCGGTGGACGATGCCTGGTCCGGACTCGTCGTACTCCTCCTTGGTGATCCACATAGACTGGAAGGTGGACAGAGAGGCCAGGATGGAGCCACCGATCCAGACGGAGTACTTACGCTCGGGAGGAGCAATGATCTTGATCTTGATGGTGGAGGGAGCCAAGTTGGTGATTTCCTTCTGCATGCGGTCAGCAATACCAGGGTACATGGTGGTTCCACCAGACATGACAGTGTTGGCGAAGAGGTCCTTCCTGATATCAATGTCGCACCTCATGATGGAGTTGTGGACGGTCTCGTGGACACCAACAGATTCCATACCCAGGAAGGAAGGCTGGAAGAGAGCTTCAGGAGCACGGAAACGTTCGTTGCCGATGGTGATGACCTGACCGTCGGGAAGCTCGTAGGACTTCTCTAGGGAAGCTGTCGCTGCTGCCTGAGCCATTTCATTCTCAAAATCAAGAGCGACATAGCACAACTTCTCTTTGATGTCACGGACAATCTCACGCTCGGCGGTGGTGGTGAAGGAGTAGCCACGCTCAGTCAAAATCTTCATGAGGTAATTAGTGAGATCCCGGCCAGCCAGATCAAGACGAAGGATAGCGTGGGGCAGAGCATAACCCTCGTAGATGGGGACAGTGTGAGTCACTCCATCACCGGAGTCCAGCACGATACCTGTGGTACGACCAGAGGCGTACAGGGACAGCACGGCCTGGATGGCCACGTACATGGCAGGAGTACTGAAGGTCTCGAACATGATCTGTGTCATCTTCTCACGGTTGGCCTTGGGGTTGAGGGGAGCCTCCGTCAGGAGGACTGGGGACTCCTCAGGGGCAACACGCAGCTCGTTGTAGAAGGAGTGATGCCAGATCTTCTCCATGTCGTCCCAGTTGGTGATGATGCCGTGCTCGATGGGGTACTTGAGAGTCAGGATACCTCTCTTGCTCTGGGCCTCATCACCGACGTAGGCGTCCTTCTGACCCATACCGACCATCACACCCTGGTGACGAGGACGGCCGACGATGGAGGGGAAGACGGCGCGGGGAGCGTCGTCACCGGCGAAGCCGGCCTTGACCATGCCGGAGCCATTGTCCACAACCAATGCAGTTGCGTCGTCATCGCACATTGTGGATTAGGATTTTAACTCTGGAAATTAAGAAATCTTAGTAATACCTGTCTTATTGACTCAAGGATTAGCGATTGCTTGCTCGAGTCACCGCACTCGCAACTCCCTGACCCACATTACTCACCAAGCATTATTCCTGAACCAATGAATGATAAATAAAACCATCTTATATGAAAGGTATTTATACAGTAATAATTTTTATATTCCATATAATATCAAGTCTATATATTTTATACAAGCTATTTTATCTACAGTTATTATAACTACTGACATTTGTCCTCTTGGTGTCAGAATTCACAAACAGAACTTAATTATAAACAATGATATTACAAAACTGTTTTTTAATGGAAGTTTGTTGCCATCCATCCATCCATTCATTCATTTTAATGAATATTTTGTGAAAGCAAATACACACACACACACACACACACACACACACACACACACACACACACACACACGGAATCAGGAACAAACACCCTGTGAACAAACACAGTGCCAAGTGACACTGTCAACGTGACCCCCATACAAAAATTTCGCCGTAATATAAGACGACTTTGAATTATTATTATTATTATTATTATTATGATTATTATTATTATAACACATTTACGTGATATATTACGTAAATGTGATTTCAATGATAAATCACGATATATCAATAAGAAAATCAGTAGGAGCCATGAGAAGGATTCGAACCTATGCTCTGGGTAAGATGTGTGCTTGAGAATACCCAGAACCTAGGTTCGAATCTTCCTCATGGTTCCTACTGATTTTCTCATTATTATTATTATTATTATTTAATATCAGAACATGTATGCCCTAAAAATCTAATCACAATACTTATCCTAAAATTAAAAAACTTTGATGATAAGGTTTTTCACCTTTAAATGATTAGATTATAAACTGTGTTAATGTCTGGCTGTGAGAGGCAGACAGGCACAGAAAGGCAGACAGAAAAATCAAGCAACATCGATCCCAAAAACACTGATCCAAGTATGAGGGAAAAATCACATGTGAAGAATTAGAAAAGGCTGAACGCGATTCCGGCTCAATTCGCCTTTACCTGAGCAAGACAGAGTCACTCTTTATCTTGCTCTGGTGAAGACGAATTGAGCCGAAAACGCGTTCAGCATTCTCTAATTCTTCACATGTGGTTTCCCCCTCTTCCCCTCCAACACACACACACACGCACGCACACACACACACACAGCATCGGTTGTTCATCGGTTTGTCGAGCATCGGTTGTTTACAGGAGTCATTGTTGTAAACAACCGATGCTCGAAAGGCGGGATCCAAGAGTCAATGCTCGATCCTGCAGACACAACTAGGCGAGTACACACACACACACACACACACACACACACACACACACACACACACACACACACACACACACACACACACACACACACATATATATATATATATATATATATATATATATATATATATATATATATATATATATATATAAATAACACAAAGGTCCTGGCTTGACACAGCAACAAGTCTCATTTCATTCCTCACATGTGTTGCATTGACTGTCAGATCCTAACACATATATATGTTCCTGTCTGTTGTCGCTGTGTCTTCCATGTGTCACGGTCCGCGGAGGCTCTCGTCGTCACTCGTCAGGCAGGTGTATATATAGATGGTAAGGCTCGGGTCGCAGGTCAGGTATAGTGTGTCTTCTGGGCGGGACTTCGCGGGGCCTGGTCCGCCCTAAGATGGTCCGGCGGCCAGCGTGAGGTCACTGCCCGATGACAACGGTTCCTTCATTTGTTAGGGATACCACCAGCTGGTCAATGTACTGCCCAATGGCCAAAGTACCACCAAACGTTCAAGGTACTACCTTGTCCAAGGTACCACCATATATCCAAAGTCCCGGAAAATGTTCGAGGTTCCACTAAATGTCCAAAGTACCAACAAATGTCCAAAGCACCACCAATGTCGAAAGTACCACCAAATGGCCAAAATACCACCAAATGGCCAAAGTACCACCAAATGTCCAAAGCACCACCAATGTCCAAAGTACTACCAAACGGCCAAAGTACTACCAAATGACCAAAATACCACCAAATGGCCAAAGTACTACCTAATGGCCAAAGTACTACCAAATGACCAAAATACCACCAAATGGCCAAAGTACTACCTAATGGCCAAAGTACCACCAAATGACCAAAATACCACCAAATGGCCAAAGTACCACTAAATGTCCAAAGGCAAAAATCATAATTTCAGAATCTCAAGGATTAATTTACCACTGTCCCGGGTAACCTATTAAAGCTAGAGAATGCCCTTCGCGATTACTAAGGCCGCAATGCTCTCCGAGTCTAACGTTGGTATACTTTAGTTTTTGCTATACTTAAGGCTTAAAGTAAACTTGCAGTGTATATTCACTAATAGATACACCTCTCGGTATATATTCCCGTGTATGGTTTAATTCTACGGCCAAAACAAATCACATTACATAGGACTGAAGTTAATCATCGCTGATAAATTCGGAAGGTTAGGCTGGGACGCATTTTTGTGTGGAGTGTGAAGAGTAATGGGGAAACTGAAATAGAATATAAGTTATCATAACTTGCGATGAATTATAGACAATTAAACTGATGAATGTTTAATTTGAGGCGACGTAATGCGACGAGGAGCTGAGGATTCTTTTGAGAAATCAACAAAAATTACAAATTGTAAACGAATCTTGGACAATGAATTGTGACAATACAATGAATGCAACTTCCTTCAAGGAGTTGAATATGAGTAGCCAAGGAAAACATCTGATACAAGAGATATATTTATATATATATATATACACACAGAGAAGTGTGCCTTAGTTCTGGATTACGTTCAGGACTAAATTATTCTTGCTATTTGATCAGTAAGCACTTGCGGTGGCTTTAAGAATTTGAGGCCCTCAAGAAGTTGATAGGTCTTAAGCCCAACACCAAACCAAACCTACAAATAGTATCAAGGATTGTATGCACCTATAGGTGTACCGCGTTTCGTGGCGCATGTACGAGTTTACTTTAACGTAGATTACGTTTATAACTAAAGTATACTTGTTGATTAGCTTTTATAACCCTCGAGAGGTTGATAGATCTTAAGCCCTATTTTAAGCCAAATACCTACGCTAGGCAATAGCCATAAAATGAATAATTCAAAACTCACACATAGACTGAATAAGTACAGAGTACTTATAAGTACACTGCATGTAAGGAAGTACAGGGAGGATACCAGAGTGCATCAAGATAGCCTGGAGAAACTTCAGAGATGTGCTATTTCTGCAGAATAAATCTATGGGTGTTTAAACAATATGATAACCTATTCACCCAGCCTATACTGGCAAGGCTTTTACATACACGCTTCATGCACATCCTTCTTAAGATGCTATGTTTCTGCAACACTGTTAGCAACACACATGCGGCGACAAGCCCGACGGAGGGCAGACACGGTATCCATATCGCTGGTATCTGCGGAGAGAAGCCCCAGGAGACACGGTAGTGAGGTGGGTGTAGTGTGGAGGCGATGGAAGAGGAACTCACCACAGCAGCTCTACACAAACACACGCTGCGGCGGCTCCCTCGTCACTCGACTCCGGCTCTTCACGACCAAATGGTGGCCGAAGACCTAACCCACAATTAATATAATATCTTGTCCGACTGACACGGCCATATATGTATTCTTGGTGTCCGTCTCATTGCCAAGAACGCGATGGTAAATAATGTCTGCCAAGATGAGAGACAGATGCTGGTGGTTGCTGAACCTTCCGCGAAGAGTTGGTGCTGCTGCGGCCGAAGAGTCCTGAAGAACCGCACAACTACCGAGCCAATATTACATAAGCAACTGAAACACTGCGGTGACATGTGAGCTAAATGTCTTATATTGAAGGTGGTAATTTTAGAGTACTTGGCAGGAGAGTCCATCTTACCCCATTTATGACACCTAAATACCTCCGCCTCTGTCATCCTGAGTCCACCATACGGGGCCCCTGTCAGCCAGTTGCCGCTTGCTGCACTATCAACCTTCACTGGATACGGGCTCACCATAGCCCGTGCTACTTGGAACTCTGTTCCAGGTAGCGAATCTTTAACAACAACAACTTCACTGGAATGACGTCAATAGGAACAACACTAAAAACATTGTCTTTTTAAACTGTGTATGAATGAACGGCAGTAAAAAGTAGTGTTATTATCTTGAGATGATTTCGGGGCTTTTTAGTCTCCCCGCGGCCCGGTCCTCGACCAGGCCTCCACCCCCAGGAAGCAGCCCGTGACAGCTGACTAACTCCCAGGTACCTATTTTACTGCTAGGTAACAGGTGCATAGGGTGAAAGAAACTCTGCCTATTGTTTCTCGCCGTCGCCCGGGATCGAAACCGAGACATTTTCCACAAATTCCACCATTACGAATCTTCTGTATACTTCTTAAGTTCTTCACTGGTAAAGGCAATTCAAAAATTACCTCTCCAAACTTTATTTTACAGTTTTGTAAAGCCTGACGCTACCAGATGCCTTTAGTATTGTGAAGAATTTGTATTGTGTATTGTATTTGAGTTTCATAATACGATAGTTCTGTATAATTTAGTGATGACGGAAAATTTATTTTTATATACATGTTACAGCAAGTTTTTTAGGGATGACAATAGTTATTTAGTGTGTGTATAGATCTTGTTTTGAGTAATGAGCAATAGTGAAAGATTCGTACGGCGTCACGATATATTTTCTACGGATCCGTAATGATTGAGGGATTTTGTGGTGATTTCTGTAACTTGCATTTGTGAGGAATATACTGACTGGAACTGTACTGCTCCTGCGAACAGCTGTTAAGACTTAACACGTCAGCACTAGTCTAGGTGTGGAGGATCCACCACCAGGAGGAGCTGGATTTATAATACAATGAAAATATTAAATGCTTTATTAAAAGTAGTATTAGTACTTAATGTATTAACATTAAAAATACATTATGCGAGTGTACCACACTAGACAGTGTGTACACCACACCAAGCACCATACACTGACACCCCACCACACCAAACACCATATACTGAGACCCCACCACACCAAACACCATACACTGAGACCCCACCACACCAAACACCATACACTGAGACCCCACCACACCAAACACCATACACTGAGACCCCACCACACCAAACACCATACACTGAGACCCCACCACACCAAACACCATACACTGAGACCCCACCACACCAAACACCATACACTGAGACCTCTCACAATAATACGAACCAAGAGAGAGCAGTGTGATAATACCCAGTGGAGGAGTGTACAGTTATCACAGTACACCATCATCACAGTGAAGCCCTGGAACACTCACCCGCCACAGTCAGTGCCACTGGCGTACCCTGGTGAGTGGTGAGGAGCCCTCGTCCCGAACATTACATTACTTGCCAACTAATTCTCACCGGTCGGAGGGTTCAACGTGGACGACGTTGAACCCACTGACCGGGGTTCAACGCCACTTCGGGGTTAAAGTGGCGTTGCTCTTGAATATTACGACCACTTGCTATAAGCAGCAAGTCTTTACATCTGTGTCATAATGCTGGCATTAAGACTTACCTCTTCAGGGCAAGTCAAGTCTTTTTTCCGAGTCTTGAACTGTGGGCTAAAAATCGACACATTGACAATTCCTTGTCCAAAGTAAGGCAACTAATCAGTCAACAAGAACAGGATCACAGAACCTAACTACAAAACGTGGTCTTAGCTAGCTAAACTAACGTATCAATAATTTGCCTTAGGACACTCTACCAAACGATGACTGGCCCATCCATATGTAATCTTTTGATAGAATCCCGTCTGGTGATCCCAAACCTCCAACCCGGCCTCAGACCAAGTCCATTCCATTCAGCGGTTGAACACAAAGATGCATTCATAAATTTTAACATGCTGTTCATTCAAAATAGGAATTTTCTCAAATATAAATTAATATTGTTATATATTAGTATATTGTGCATATTTAGGCACTGGTTAGGTTAGGCGTTTAGGTTCTGTTGGCGATTATTTGTATTTGTAGTACGTGGGTGAAGCATTTACAGCGTTGTGGTTCGAACAAAATTCGTCAGTGAAGCACTTGTTCCGGAAGTGTTCGAACTTGTTCCGGAAGTGTTGTGAATCGTGGGTAACCCGTTTTTCATTCATAAACAGGGGGTTTGGCGGGTGCATGGAATGGACTATGGGTCTTAGTTTATGAGGACGGGCTACACAAACCTCCGTCAACCATTTCACAGCCAAATAAGCAGCGCATCGTTCACACTAGCAATCCATTCTTATCAACAACGGCTAAATGTTCATTCCATGCAACCGCTAAACATTCTGTTTGTGAATGAAAAACGGTTTACACACGACTCACAACTGATTTTGTTCGAACACTTCCGGAACAAGTTCGTCACTGACGAATTTTGTTCGAACCACAACGCTGTAAATGCTTCACCCACGTACTACAAATACAAATAATCGCCAACAGAACCTAAACACCTAACCTAACTTATGGCTATAAATGCACAATATGCTAATGTATTATAGTATTAATTCATATTTTAGAAAATTCTCGTTTTGAATGAACAGCATGTTAAAATTTATGAATGCTTCTGTGGAGTCGACCGCTGGATGGAAAATTAGTAGATGTAGGACGTTTGAAGAGAGGGAAGGTGATAGGAGAGGGGAAGAGCACGAAAGAGGGGAGGAGAGGGTAGGAGAGAGGGAAGAGAGGGTGAGGAAAGGGAGAGGGATTTGAGAAAAGTAGAAAGGGTGAAAGAGGGGGATTCGGATAGAGGGCAGAGACGGGGAATGTTACGGGAAAAAAGGTGGAGAGGGGGTGAGGGGAATAGAGGGGGGAACACGAGTAAAGAAAGAGGAGAAAGAGGGGAATAGGAGAGATAGAAGGGAGAGAGAGACCTAGACGCAGCTGGGTCTTTCTTTTCTTTCCTCGTAGTGTTTTCTTTCATTGTGTTATTTTCTTTCCTCATAGTGTTAGTAAATACCAATTTTGTATGGTGTTAGTAAATACCAACTTTGTATAGTGTTAGTAAATACCAACTTTGTATAGTGTTAGTAAATACCAACTTTGTATAGTGTTAGTAAATACCAACTTTGTATAGTGTTAGTAAATACCAACTTCGTATAGTGTTAGTAAATACCAACTTTGTATAGTGTTAGTAAATACCAACTTTGTATAGTGTTAGTAAATACCAATTTGTATAGTGTTAGTAAATACCAACTTTGTATAGTGTTAGTAAATACCAACTTTGTATAGTGTTAGTAAATACCAACTTTGTATAGTGTTAGTAAATACCAATTTCTATAGTGTTAGTAAATACCAACTTTGTATAGTGTTAGTAAATACCAACTTTGTATAGTGTTAGTAAATACCAACTTTGTATAGTGTTAATAAATACCAACTTTGTATAGTGTTAGTAAATACCAATTTTGTATAGTGTTAGTAATTACCAATTTTGTATAGTGTTTAGCGTCTTACTGTGATGACAGTTTTGTATAGTGTGATGGAGCTGACTTTGTAAGTTGTTGTGATGAGCTTCCTGCAGTGTATTGTGTTTATACTTTACTAAATTGTGGTGTTGATAGTTTTCTATATAATAAGTGAATATAAATTTTATATATATCGTGATTGGGTGTTTTGCAGTGAATTGTCAAAATAGTAAAGTGCATTGGAAGATTTGTATTGTGAACTATGGTGAATTTTGTATAGTGTATTAAAGTTATTATTTTATATGGTGTCAATATATTGTGGCTTTAGTTCTGTATGGTGAATGTAGTTTTTTTATAATCATTTTATAATAACAGGAAACTATATTTTGTATTGGGTGTCTTTGAGTGCTTCATATACAATAGTGTGCCATTGTGAGCGTTCCATACAGTGTATGATGGTGATAATTATGTATAGTTAGTGAATGTTTTGTATGCGTGTGATAGGTATATTGAGATAGTAAAATTTTAGCATGAGTGTGTGGTGGTGATAGTTATGTATAGTGAAGTGGTGAACAATTTGTATGATGTGTGTCGTAATGACAGCTGTGTTTAGTGAAATAGTGAAAGCCACATGTATCTCTAGCACACGAGACAAGCCGACAAGCCCCAGTATCACCATCACACGAGAGGAAATGGCTTTCATCCCCACACAAACACAGGTCTAAGTCCCTTCAATACTCTAAGTTAACCCTCAGCATCTTAGTTACGTAAGACACACGGTAATTGTCACTCTTGAGTCTTATTAACAACGCCTCGACTCCTCTCGTTATGTAGTTTATGTTTCAGCCTCTTTACTGTGACATGTTGATGCTGGTCTTTGGCACCGTCGAGGCTCCCTGCTCCTCTTGATGGTGTGGCACTCTTGACGGATGGTCGTGGGCCCGGTGCCAAGTGGTGCCAAGTCTTATGGTAACATCTGTAAGGTGCAACTCGTCGCAAGGTAGTGTTAGGCCGGAGAGAACGGACCCCCGAGAACATCTGAGACGTGGTGAAGAGGTCACTTGTGATCATTCGTTTCGTCTGGTCGGTACAGCAAGGGCTTGGCTTTTAGCAGGGTTCGGCGTTCGATCCCAGACAGTGCCAGTGGTTGGGCTCCATCACCTGAGTACACCTGGTGTTACAGCACACATAACACCATCACCTGAGTACACCTGGTGTTACAGTACACATAACACCACCACCTGAGTACACCTGGTGTTAAAGCACACATAACACCACCACCTGAGTACACCTGGTGTTAAAGCACACATAACACCACCACCTGAGTACACCTGGTGTTACAGCACACATAACACTACCACCTGAGTACACCTGGTGTTACAGCACACATAACACCACCACCTGAGTACACCTGGTGTTACAGCACACATAACACCACCACCTGAGTACACCTGGTGTTACAGCACACATAACACCACCACCTGAGTACACCTGGTGTTACAGCACACATAACACCACCACCTGAGTACACCTGGTGTTAAAGCACACATAACACTACCACCTGAGTACACCTGGTGTTACAGCACACATAACACCACCACCTGAGTACACCTGGTGTTACAGCACACATAACACTACCACCTGAGTACACCTGGTGTTACAGCACACATAACACCACCACCTGAGTACACCTGGTGTTAAAGCACACATTATTATAAAACAAAGACTACTGTGATGTTTCTCACAAATGAGTCCTGGCCACTATAACACAAACATATTTTAATATAACGTTGTCAAAGTCAACGGTGGCATGTACTTTTGGCATGGTGGCATGTGACGTTGTGGTGGCATGTACTTTTCTCAGGCGTCACTTTTCTATGTGTGTGTGTGAGGGGGGGGGAGCATACTAGCATTCCTCTACAGCCTATCACAGTTTCCTTTCTGTGTGGGTCGAGTCATTTATCAAAGAATCAATTCAAATATTTTCACATTCATAGGATTGCAAATATTTCTAGTAAATAATAGTAAACTATCTTGTCTGGGTAAATAGTGTCTGGGATGCTCCTGGACGCAGGTTCGAGTCCTCGTCAAGGCCCTTGTGGATTTGTTCATTTAATAGTAAACTATTTCCTTCGACATACACGAGGAAATACCCAGAGCATGTAACTGTTTACCTTTGTCCTGTCCTGTCAGGTGTAAATACAAAAGCAGCTGTCATTGTTTATAACAGTTGATTGGCAATTAATAAACCTATAGCCTATTGACACAATACTGATTGGGAAAAGTGAGATATACAGACTCTGAAGTAATGCAGTTCTGCGAGGACGCGCAAGATATTGTTGAGTACAGGGACACCACTCAACACTACGCCGTTAAGAGTCGTATATATTGGCGTTAGGAATATGTTTTCAATTATTGTAAGTTACTTAAAAGGAAAGTAAACTATATCCCATTAACCAACGGGACTTGGGACACATAAACACGTAACACAGGTGTGTCCCTGAGGGCAATATCTTGGACCTATATTATCTTCCTACTGTACAAAACTTATGTCTTTTCGGCTTTACCCTGATGTGTATCAGGGTGAAGCCTGATACACAGTTTGAAAGTTTTTAAGCCTGAAATTTTTCTTATTTAACCCGAGAAGGAAAGACATGTATTCCTTCCCTGACTTGTCATAGCAACTTTAACTTACTGTCTACCGTAACACAATAGTGTACCAGCCCCAGCTGACATTTGTCAGAAATTAAATATAGGGTGATTTTCTTCACTATATTCATATATTGATTTAGTTTACAAGTGTTTCTTAAAAGCAAAATATAATTAGATCACCAGAATAAAAGACAAAATATACCACTTCCTCTGTTGGATCAAATAGGTTCATTACTGAGGTTAAGACAACAAGTGAAAAAAAGTGTACACAGTGTAAAAAGTGTTTTTAAGTGTAAACACGCCAGCCTTCACACTTGCCTTTCTCTGCCGCTTCGGACGTATCTTAGCAGTGTTCGAAGACCAACAACTCATCCTGGAAATATAAGATATAATGTAAACTACGTATTCATGGATATTATGATGTATTTATTATGATATAATTGAGGTAAAATTATCCTACATAGCAATCATTAATATACGCTCCTAAAGACGTTCCGATATTCGGTTTTGCTGTGCCTGACAAACTCTGGGTTTAAAATTTAATATAGTTATTACGAATATCACCATCGTCACTATAGCCACCTGTCACATATCATTGTCTTATAGCGAGGCGCCACACACCATCACACTCACTATAGAGAACCTACGCCACATGACACACTATAGGCAGCAGAGCTTACAGTGACACACTATAGGCAGCAGAGCTTACAGTGACACACTATAGGCAGCAGAGCTTACAGTGACACACTATAGGCAGCAGAGCTTACAGTGACACACCGACTAAGCTTTACAGTGTCGAAGTTCAAAATGTGTTCAAGAAGACAGCTGTACACGCTTTCCAAACACCGCTATCGCTATTTTCGCTGAGCAAATACAACCTTATTTGCAGGAGTTGTGATTTGATCATTTTCGTTGTGGTGACGTCACTTTTCTCAGGTGTGTACCCGGGATGACGTCACTTTTCTCAGGTGTGTACCCGGGATGACGTCACTTTTCTCAGGTGTGTACCCGGGATGACGTCACTTTTCTCAGGTGTGTACCGAGATGACGTCCCTACAGTGGTAATAACTTCCCTCTAGTTGTACCTGGAAGCTTACAAGACGTGATGTGTCGCCTGGTGATGAGCTACAGACACAGAACATCAACGATAAGACGACCATCAACGTACTCACCTGAAGGGAGAAACTGACAGCAACAGGTGGTGATAGTCAAACGTGGCGGCCGGTATCCCAAGACTTTATCCTCGCACACAATCTCCCATTACTAAGAAGATATCCTCACAGTATACCCAAAATTTGCCAGTGCAGGCTATTAAACACATGGCTCTGTATGACTAACCATCCTGCGAGATGGGGACTTGTATTACCACTGCTGCCTTATTCAATCTTGTGTTGTTGATATCCTCAAAATGCATCCGGAGTCTGCCAGTGTAGACCGCTTATCACATGCCTCTGTATGACTAACCATCCTGTGTGATGGGGATTTTTTAGCATCACCTAGTTAGCTTTTTTTTGACACACTGTACTCCACTTCATATAGTCTAGGGTAGCTGCACTAATGCAGATGTACCTAATATGTTAATAAAAAAAAAAAAAAAAAAAACATTACTAAAATTTGCTTAGACGATCGAACGCTCCTCTTCTTTCATAAAGCTGCTGGTTTATTAATTATTTTAAATTGAAATGTACGCGGAGACTCAGCAAGGAGATAACGCTCAGCGGAGACGATACAAGCCAGTGGATCTGTTTATATAAATGTGTTAATAGGGAGGAAAATCTTAACAGTTCATGGGCCAGATTCACGAAGCAGTTACGCAAGCACTTACGGACGTGTACATCTTTTCTCAATCTTTGGCGGCTTTGTTTACATTTATTAAACAGTTTACAAGCATGAAAAGTTCCCAATCAACTGTTGTTATTGTTATAAACAGCCTCCTCGTGCTTTAGAGCTATTTAACTGTCTAATAATTGTAAACAAAGCCGCCAAAGATCGAGAAAAGATGTACACGTTCGTAAGTACTTGCGTAAGTGCTTCGTGAATCTGGAACCATGCAGGTAGGAGGGAGCTGTATATTAAGTTATGTGGCCGGTGACTAAACGCTCGCGCTCAGATTTACCGAAGAAAACGGCACCTGGGAGGGTAAACTATTATGCTGCGACTGATCAACGTTTTGTAGAATTCCGTTGAGTCACTCTTGTACACGATCTTCACTATGTCTGATCTTACAGCTAGTTCAGTTGCCAGTTAACTTTAGTGCGGAACTATATAATATGTAATGCAAGTCAACTTCTGTATAAATATTTATTATTATGCTCACTCTTTTCTGTAAAAATATAGTAATATAAAAGAACAAAAAACAGTTCACGAGTTACGTAGTTACAAAGCGGTCATCATTGATATCGAACACTATACTGGCACTGTGCTATCTCTCTGGTGTTGTTATCAGGAGATAAGGCCCGCACCAGAAGGCTCTTTATAACAATAACAACAGTTGATTTGGAGGTTTTCATGCTTGTAAACTGTTTAATAAATGTAACCAAAGGCGTCAGAGATCGAGGGAAAGATGTGCACGTTCGTAAGTACTTGCGTAACTGCTTCGTGAATCACGTTTCCTCAAACTTTGACAGCTTTGGTTACATTTATTAAACAGTTTACAAGCATGAAAACGTTCCATTCAACTGTTGTTATTGTTCCAAACAGCCTCCTGGTGCTTCGGAGCTCATTAACTGTTTAATAATTGTAAACAAAGCCGCCAAAGATTGAGAAAAGATGTACAGGTTCGTAAGTGTTTGCGTAACTGCTTTCGTGAATCTGGCCCCTGGCCCCCTTGGTCAGTCCCAGCATATCAGACCACATGTCAAACCTACTCGTCCTTGACGTGCGGGCGACGCAACATGGCCCACCGAGCTTCTCAGAGGTTATCTATACTACTCTGGTGTCTGATGATGCTGTCTGCTTGTATTAACGTAGATGAGGCGCGGGTTTTCTGGATTAGTGGGCCGTGTTAATTGTTGCTGATGAAGAAAGCACCTGCCCCGTCACACGCTGAACGGTACTAGAGAAAACGGTCTGAAGTGAGAGATTTTGAAGAGGGACTACACACACTTACTCCTACGACTTTAAGAGTGAAGGAACCTGTTTATTTAATTTAATTTCCATACATAATGTAAGTAAAATATACTTTGAATTTAAAAGTTCCAGGGCAGGTGTAATGACCTTTTTAGATTGTCAGATATAATAAAATCTCATTCTTAACAACACAGTAGTAATTAACTCTGACTTCTTTACGCGCCAAACCTCCAGGAGTGACATCACCTCTATTTCTGACATCCCGGATGTCAGAAATAGTCAACCCGAGTTAACCGTCTGACTATTATACAGACGACTGACTCGGAAGGCGAGTCCTTATATGCAAGAATAAGTGATGCTGATCTGATTTTCCAATTCAATATATTTTGGTATGACAGCGTTTAGTGCTGTTGTCGAAATGACTTATTTAGAAATAAAGACTGACAGATGCTCATATATATCATGATATTTGCCCCCAAAAATATATTTTAATGCAAAGTAATCAAGGTTGAAGCCTGACAAAGACTTTACAGGGCCGAAAGCGCTCCAGATATTATTTTATATTTAAAATTTATTTTCATATATTTATATATATATATATATATATATATATATATATATATATATATATATATATATATATATATATATATATATATATATATATATATAATGTTGTACCTAATAGATCAAGATACCTAAGAAGCCGAATTTTCCTGAAATATTTTCTTTTCAAATAGTTTTTCTTATGGAATGATACAACTTTCAATTGCATTACATATGGACACAAGATTTTAATAAATGTTACGGTCTTTCAAAACTAACATAGAAATTTGATCACACGTATCCTAACTTATCCTAACCTAACCTAACTTATCCTAACCTAACCTAACTTATCCTAACCTAACCTAACCAATCCTAACCTAACCTAACCAATCCTAACCTAACATAAACCAACATTACCTAACAAAACTAAGTCAGTAATTCCTGTTCCTAATACAATTGATTATCATTATTAAAAGAGAAACACTCTGAAAGAAAATATTTGCAAATAGTGAAAATCATTCGACCTGTTATGCAAATCAGATCATTGCATATTTGGCGAAGTAGTACAGTTTGGCTATTACATACATACATACTTACATATACATACATACTTACATATACATACATACTTACATATACATACATACTTACATATACACACATACTTACATATACATACATACTTACATATACATACATACTTACATATACACACATACTTACATATACATACATACTTACATATACATACATACTTACATATACACACATACTTACATATACATACATACTTACATATTCATACATACTTACATATTCATACATACATAAAATACATGATGGCTACTGTGACAGTACAAAGAGTGATATCGTCGCTGGCACACTCAGAGGTGATCTTACTTTGTAATACCTTCGGGGCTCAACGCCCCCGAGGCCCGGTCATCGACCAGGCCTGATAAAAAAAAACATTATTTCCATTTGCTTTCCATTTGTTAATATCACAATACATTTTTGTTAGACAAATTATCAGCGGGTTGGGTGTAAGCCAAGTAGGAAATTATTTAATTTGCACAAAAAAAATCGCCAACATTCCAAATCAAATTTCATTTTATATGACCAGAATTCACCACTATTTTGATCAATGCTCTGGGTCCCCGGGTCCACCGGAGCAGCTCCCGTCTTGACAATAATACAATTGACTGGAAACCCTTTTCTGGCTCTGGACCAGACCAGAATGCATCAAGCAAGCACTTACGAAACCTGTGCATCATTGTTCAATCATCGTAGCTTTGTTGACAATTATTGAAGAAGAGTTTTTGAGTTCTGAAGCGCTACGAGATTGTAACAATAATAAGCTTATGTTGTGACGATGAGTCACAATAACGTGACTGAAGTAGTTTGACCAGACCACACACTAGAAGGTGAAGGGACGACGACGTTTCGGTCCGTCCTGGACCATTCTCAAGTCGATTGAGAATGGTCGACTTGAGAATAGTCCAGGACGGACCGAAACGTCGTCGTCCCTTCACCTTCTAGTGTGTGGTCTGGTCAACTTGGGTTGTGACGTTTCGGAACTCGTAAACTGTTTAATACATGCAAACAAGACCGCCATGATTCAGGAAAGATGTAAAGGTTTTCGTAAGTGGTTGCGTAAATGGTTCATAAATCGTGGCCCTCATGTCTGACGAAAGCCAAGAACATTCAGTCTTTACTGAGTACATCTGTTTACATTATGGGATGAGGGGGGGGGGGGGGGGGGGGGGAGTTCTCCACTCGTTCTGATGGGGAGCACACCCTTCATTCTGATGGGGAGCACTCCCCTCGTTCTGATGGGAAGCACTCCCCTCGTTCTGATGGGGAGCACTCCCCTCGTTCTGATGGGGAGCACACCCTTCATTCTGATGGGGAGCACACCCTTCTTTCTGATGGGGAGCACTCCCCTCGTTCTGATGGGGAGCCCTCCCCTCGTTCTGATGGGGGAGCACTCCCCTCGTTCTGATGGGGAGCACTCCCCTCTTTTTGATGGGGAGCACTCCCCTCGTTCTGATGGGGATCACTCCCCTCGTTCTTGTGGGGGAGCCCTCCCTTCATTCTGATGGGGAGCACTCCCCTCGTTCTGATGGGGAGTCCTCCCCTCGTTCTGATGGGGAGCCCTCCCAACGTTCTGATGGGGAGCCCTCCCCTCATTCTGATGGGGAGCACACCCTTCATTCTGTTGGGGAGCCCTCCCCTCGTTCTAATGTGAAGCCCTCCCCTCGTTCTAATGTGAAGCCCTCCCCTTGAAGGGGGTTCCTCATTTCTCCTGAATGGGAGGAGGGGAGAAAGCTGGCTGGCAGTCTCCCCTCACCCTCGGGTAGCGGAGGGGAGTGGGGAGTGGGGGGAGGAGGCAGCCTCCCCTCACCCTGGGGTAGCGGAGGGGAGAGAGGAGAGGGGAGGAGGCAGCTTCGACGTCACCATCGCCCACCCAAATATGGATATGTTCCCTTTCTCCTATGAATACAACCTACAATGTAAATAACTCTTCATAATGTACATTATACATTGTGAATCATTTTCAACACCACCATGTACAAGACGAATATAAATTTTGCTTATTTATTTACAACCGGTTGATATATAAATTCATGTTCCACAGTAATTTATTTTGTAAGATTAGTATTATTTATTTGTAAATTACAAATTTAGTTTTTAGACATTTGGTATATGTTTAGAATTATAGTGGATTGGTGTTCAGGTTTAAGGCCTATTGACCTCTGGAGGGTTATTAAGGTCACTATAATTCCTTACTGAACAACCTCCAAGATATATATATATATAAATATATATATATATATATATATATATATATATATATATATATATATATATATATATATATATATTTATTTATTTATTTATTTATTTATTTAGTTATATGCAGAATAATCATCACATAAAACACGTCATTCGGTTATACGTTATACGTAAGTATCTGTAAGTAAATATAAGTATATATAAGTGGTTGATCAGTAAGATATTATAGTGACCTTAACCCTCCAGAGGTCAACAAGCCTTAATTAAGCCTGAACACCAAATCACTGTAATTCTGAACATATACCTAATGTCAATAAGCAAATTTTATAAGTTACAAATACATAATACTAATCTTATGAAATAAAATATGACTAATCATTTCAATAGATCACTAAGCATTAAGGGTGGAGGGCCCCAGAGGGGGTGTGGGTGACCATATTAGGGTGCAGCGCCCTTGGGGGGGTCCACGCCCCCCCCAAGGGCGCTGTCAGCCACCAGGGGCCCGGAGGGACCAATTTGCTCTCTCACACCGCGTCTATAATATTCCAAACATATTACCAACGTCGTTATTAAGGCTTTTCATTACCATTGGTAATGAAAGAGCAGGGGCTTGTGTGTGTGTGTGTGTGAGTCTGATGGCTGTTGGTGAATGACGAGTGAGGGGGAGGGGGGCGAGGGAGCCATATTTGGGTGTATCGTGAGGGGGGGGGGCAGCGTTCGACGCTTGGGTTTTCCCCTCGGACGAGCCACTCCTTCCCCTCACCCACCTATCCACTCCCCCCCTCACACCTCTGGCTAGAGGCAAGAGGTGCAGCACTGTGCGTATGTCTTACCCACTTAACTGTACTAACCTCACTGTGTCTACGGGGGTTGAGCTTCGGCTCTTTGGTCCCGCCTCTCAACTGTCAGTTATCTGGTGTACAGGTTCCTGAGCCTTCTGGGCTCAATAATATCTATATTTCAAACTGTATTTCGCTTGTATTAGTAACAATACAAACTGTATTAGTAACTGTATTTTCAATATTTCGCTTCCACCACATCACTTCCTAGTACATTCCACTTGTAAGCGACTCTAGCACAAAAATCTCTCTAACATATCTCTGTGGTTCATTCAGGTACTCCTGTCCACCTGTCTCCTTGTTAGTGTACCGCCGGTGCTATATAATCTGTCCGTATCTTTCCCTGTCAATTTCTATGACAATTTTGTATGTTGCAATCATGTCTCTCCTAACTCTTTTTGCCCTTCCAGCGACGTGAGGTTAAATTCACGTAGCCTTTCCTCGTAACTGATACCTCGTAGTTCTGGGACTGGTCTGGTGGCATATCTTTGAACTTCCTCCAAATTACTATCCCGGCTTAAAGTTATGTATCTTATTTTTATTATGTTCCTATTTACGTTTTTGTATCTGCATATATGTGCGTCTATGACTGTACGTGGTTGCGTATACACCTGAGTATGTGTAAGTGCGTACGTGTATGCGTACGTGAGTGCGTACGAGTTCATGAGTACGTTTCCTAGGTGGGTTTAAACATGTATATCCAAGTTAATAAATTCAGAATTATGAGATCAACATTGTTATACTACTGAGGACTGAGATTAAAGAAAGGCATAACCAGCTCTGGCAATCTCTAGCAATCCCTCCTCTCAACTAATAGGCTTCGTTATTTTACGTTATTGTGACCAACGTTACAAATGCAACCGACTGAGACAAGTAACGGATCACAGATATCTACGTTGTCTATGCATCGGACGCGATAAGTTAAGTGGGTTGCTTGGGTTCGTACCTTTCTCATCAGGTTAGGAGGTTGAATTTTTGACGGTGTGGTCACTCAAGAGTCTGGCCAGCCAGCTATAGTGACGAGTCTTGAGCCTCAGCGTGTAATGTGGGGTGCTGCTCACTGTGCTGCTCACAGTGCTGCTCACAGTGCTGCTCAGTGCTGTGAGCAGCACAGCTCACAGCACTCAACAGGACTCAACAGGACCCCACCAAAGTTCCCGTCCCTCACAGATATCAGTTTTCTGTTTAAGCGCCTTAATGTTGTGATTCAGCGAGGAAATGCTTGCAATCGGGGGACTGATAATGAGTGAACAGCGCTCTGGACTCGTAATCCTAGGGTCCGGATTCGATTCCCGGTGATAGCAGAAACAAAATGGCCAGAGTTACTTTCATCCGAATTCCCCTGTTACCTAGCAATAAATAGGTACCTGGGAGTTAGACAGCTGTTACTGGCTGCTTCTTGTGTGTGGGGGGGGGGGGGGAGAAAAAAATTAGTAGTTAGTAACAGTTGACTGATTGACAGTTATCAGGCGGGCCGAAAGAGCAAAGGTCAACATCCGCAAGCACAACTAGGTGAATACGACTAGGTGAACACACACACACACACACACACACACACACACACACACACACACACACACACACACACACACACACACACAACAACAACAACAACAACAACAACAACAACAACAACAACAACAATAATTTGCTGCAGGACTAGTCTCAGAACTGATGGGATTAATATACCAGGATACACTGAAGGGTTACATTTAACACTGGAGGGGAAAAAAAATATAGAGACATCGTAAGGGTCATGGTCCAGCATGTTGGCCAAAACCACACACTAGAAAATGAAGGGACGACGACGTTTCGGTCCGTCTTGGACCATTCTCAAGTCGATTGTGATCGACTGGACCATTCTCAAGTCGATTGTGATCGACTGGACCATTCTCAAGTCGATTGTGATCGACTGGACCATTCTCAAGTCGATTGTGATCGACTTGAGAATGGTCCAGGACGGACCGAAACGTCGTCGTCCCTTCATTTTCTAGTGTGTGGTCTGGTCAACATACTTCAGCCACGTTATTGTGACTCCTCGCCTGCATATGATCCAGCATAAACATCTAGGAGGAAGTCACGCAATACACCAAGAACAAGACCTGAAGGAAATGTTTCTTCAGCGTAAGGCCAGTAGGCTCGCGGAGGGCCTACTGAAATCGGAAGTCATTACATTAGACAAACAACAGTTTTTAAGGCGGGGGGCCGATGAACTAAAGCTCAGTCCTGCAACATCAATTAGGGTAGCACTATTAGGTAAGTACACACACATATATATATGTGTGTGTGTGTGTGTGTGTGTGTGTTGGGGGTGGGAGGGAGAGGGGGGGTGTTATGTTAACATATCCCAATGTTCATAAATCATATCATACAAAATAATAACCAAGATATTTTAAGACAATAACTAACACATTTCCAGTCTTATATCGTCGTGTCATTCATGTTGACGTGAGGAGGAGCAGGAGGAGGATGAGGGGAAGGAGGAGGAGGAGGGGAAGCAGCATGGGGTGCCACTACCATATTAAGTGACCGCCGGCACCTGAGAGGTAGAGGGCAGGGGGCTCATTATAACCCAGGTGTATTTGTGAGGTGAGGCGCGCCACCCCAACCCTCCATAGGCGTGCTCCCACACCCACACTGCGGGCGCCAGAGGCTTCCCAGAAACACGCCCCACTACCGGCAAATTTGGACATGGGGAAGGCAGAGCACAGACCGGCAGACGGAAGCTTTCTCGATTTTTTTTGTCAATTATTTCATCATTTAAAAAAAAAAACGTGAAAGGTCCCACTGGCTGTAGATGTAAATACTTGAAAATTCCAAGTGATGTTGTTAGGTTCGAGCCGTCATTCGAGTGAAGGATGGACATATATATATATATATATATATATATATATATATATATATATATATATATATATATATATATATATATATATATATATATATATCTTTATGAATCTGGCACAAATCTTTACGATATTCATTATGTTTTTCTTCACTGAAGCAGGAAGTTGAAAAATTAACTCCAAAATTCATTGTTACTTTTTATTGGGTCTGACGCCTAGTGATGCGTTTCGCAAGGTCACTCCTTACATTCTCAAAGACAAATTCTACCGTGCTTAGCACTATGTTATATCCTCTTATGGAGAGGTGGTTAGGTAACATATGGATGAATGGCATTACATAGGTTATATTAATAAGGTATTAAATGTATCAACATAGTGTGACATATTGGCAGCTTATGTTCTTCTGACTGCTTCCGTTTCTGAGGCCGGGTTATTCCGTCCTGCTTAGCTTTAGTCCGGGGTCTTGTAGTGGGTAGAGGGTAACTGTGTATCAGCTGACTGGTGATTGCTGGTCTAGATTTCTTGACATGCAGCGCTATTTAATGCTGGGTGAACATGTGCATCAGGGTGAAAGAAACTCATTTGCCCATTTGTTTTTTTTTGTCTCCGCTGGGGATAGAACCCGGACCCTAAGGACTACGAATTGCGAGCTCTGTCTATTCAGCCGTCATGCCCCCCCATGTGTGTGTACTTACCTAGTTGTGCTTGCGGGGGTTGAGCTCTGGCTTTTTGGTCCCGCCTCTCAACCGTCAATCAAATAATGTACAGATTCCTGAGCCTACTGGGCTTTATCATATCTACATTTGAAACTGTGTATGGAGTCAACCTCCACCACATCACTGCCTAATGCATTCCACCTGTTAACTACTCTGACACTGAAATAGTTCTTTCTAACGTCCCTGTGGCTAATTTGGGTACCCACTCTCCCCCTGTGTCCTGTTGTTAAAAAGTTTATCCTTATCTACCCGGTCAATTACTCTGAGAATTTTGTAGGTAGTGATCATGTCTCCTCTTACTCTTCTGCCTTCCAGTGTCGTAAGGTGCATTTCACGCAGCCTTTCCTCGTAACTCATGCTTCTTCCGGGACTAGCCTAGTGGCATACCTCTGAACTTTTTCCAGCTTTGTCTTGTGCTTGACAAGGTACGGGCTCCATGCTGGGGCCGCATACTCCAGGATTGGTCTTACATATGCTGTGTACAATGTTTTGAATGATTCCTTACACAGGTTCCTGAAGACTGTTCTGATGTTAGCCAGCCTCGCATATGCCGCAGATGTAATTCCTTTCATGTGGGCTTCAGGAGACAGGTTTTGTGTGATATCCACTCCTAGATCTTTCTGTCCGTTTCATGAGGTACTTCATTTCCCATTCGGTATCCTGTGTCTGGCCTCCTGTCTCTACCGCCTAGTTTCATGATCTTGCATTTACTCGGGTTGAACTTTAGTAGCCATTTGTTGGACCATTCATTCAGTCTGTCTAGATCATCTTGTAGCCTCCTACTATCATCCTCTATTTTAATCCTCCTCATAATTTTTGCATCATCAGCAAACAATGAGAGGAACGATTCTATACCCTCTGGGAGATCATTTACATATATATCAGAAACAGTATAGGTCCAAGGACTGAACCCTGCGGGACCCCACTGGTGACGCCTCGCCAATCTGAGACCTCACCCTTCACACTGACTCGCTGTCTTGTTACTTAGGTACTTCCTTATCCAATGGAGTACCTTCCCTTTCACTCTTGCCTGCATGCATCTGTGTGTGTGTGTGTGTGTGTGTGTGTGTGTGTGTGTGTGTGTGTGTGTGTGTGTGTGTGTGTGTGTGTGTGTGTGTGTGATTGTACGAGTAAGCGCGAAAGATTATGTATGGTTACAGAGGGATGAACATTATAATAATTAGCCAACCCCTCCTACGTGAGAACAATATAATCCCCGGGAGAGCTAAGCCATCATTTCCCGGTGAAAACAACCGTACTAGTGTGTTCAGATGTGAGGAGCAGCAAGAGCCACGCTCCTCACTCTCTTCTGCCCCTCCTCCACCGCTTACAGCAGGAGAGGGAGCGCCACCCCCCACCCCAGACATACAGAGGAAGGGGGCAGCACGACCGCCAAGACATATAGGGCAAGAGAGCACTGTCCCACTGCCTACGGGAAACCCACTTTGTTCATGCCAAGACCTCACACTTCCCACTCCACCCCCACCCAAATGTCTAGGGTTTGCCATGGTGAATATATATATATATATATATATATATATATATATATATATATATATATATATATATATATATATATATATATATATATATATATATATATATATATATATCACCATGATAACGTGATATATAGAATTATGGGACATTAGTAAATTAGGCTCTCTCTCTGCTGGACACTGGACAGAGGCAAGATTCCTCTTAATGATAGCGATGACTTCATCGTGCCTTGAGTGCCATCTCTTAATTTTCTGCAGCGAAGATTATGCAGTTCATATTCCCATATTTATTACAGAGTATTTATGATGCGAAATTCTACATTTAAGATTTTTAAAGATTTGAAATGTAGAATTTCGCGACATAAATACTCTTTAAGACATGGCCAATTGTCTAGTGCTTTGTTTGTTCATTTGTCAGAAAATTTTCAAATTGATTGGGAGATGGCTTCTTCAATAAGAAATTGTAAAAGTACTTTCAATAGGAACATAACTGATTCTGCTTTAATACAGATTACATAATCATGTAATTTGAACAGTAGCAGTAGTTTATATAATTTAGATCCATTTTTGATTGATCAATTAAAGGGCGATTTCAGTAGGATAATTGAGACACATTTGTCTCAATAATTCATTGTTAATATCTACTATCTTATGCTATTATTATCCATGTAGGGGC
>NC_091209.1:14150717-14215717 GCF_040958095.1 Procambarus clarkii
CACCAATAATAAGCGGTTGTGTAACTCAAGTGTCAGCTGTCTCGCAGCGGCTGACAGCTGAGTGACACATGAGGCTCGTACAACGCTGACTACACACTCACCTTTGACTGGTTAATCGACGCAAAGTTATCACAGTCGCTTTGTGATCAGTTATCGTTTGGGAACTGATCGAACACGGGGTCAAAACGAGAGGTGAACTCCACATTTTCGCTGAATAGACACTGAGAGTTTACCTTTGTCCTGGACCATTGATTGATTGATGAAGATAAAGCCATCCAAAAGATGGCACGGGCATGAATAGCTCGTAAGTGGTGGCTCTTTGGAGCCAATACCAGTATCATTAGCTGATACTGGAGATCTGTGGAGGTGCGACTGCACCCTGCGTGACGGGAGATGTCTCCCGTGTGTCCTGGACCATCTTCAGGCCTAAACTATATACTTGCTGGATGGTCAGTAGGCTGTTGTTGTTTTAGATTCAGTTACTTGGAACAAAAGTGGCAAGTAGCACGGGCTATGGTGAGCCCGTAGTGGACTTACCTGGCACAGGAGTGGGGCTGTAACTAAAGGTCAGTAAGCAGTTGTGATGATCTAAATAACCTCTCCGTGACTGATAAGTCTTAAGCCCAACACCAAACCAAAGTGATGGACGATACGGGATACACACTGGGGAACGACGCCCGCCACTGCCCCCCGACTGAGACGGTAGGAGGCAAACCGGGAGTCCCCCTAATATTTGACAGGCGTCAAATATTAGGGGGACTATTAAATATTAGAATACCGCAAATACCAACACAACCTCCCCAAATACCAACACATCCTCCCCAAATACCAACACATCCTCCCCAAATACCAACACATCCTCCCCAAATACCAACACATCCTCCCCAAATACCAACACATCCTCCCCAAATACCAACACATCCTCCCCAAATACCAACACATCCTCCCCAAATACCAACACATCCTCCCCAAATACCAACACAACCTCCCCAAATACCAACACAACCTCCCCAAATACCAACACAACCTCCACAAATACCAACACAACCTCCCCAAATACCAACACATCCTCCCCAAATACCAACACATCCTCCCCAAATACCAACACATCCTCCCCAAATACCAACACATCCTCCCCAAATACCAACACATCCTCCCCAAATACCAACACATCCTCCCCAAATACCAACACATCCTCCCCAAATACCAACACAACCTCCCCAAATACCAACACATCCTCCCCAAATACCAACACAACCTACCCAAATACCAACACATCCTCCCCAAATACCAACACAACCTCCCCAAATACCAACACAACCTCCCCAAATACCAACACAACCTCCCCAAATACCAACACAACCTCCACAAATACCAACACAACCTCCCCAAATACCAACACATCCTCCCCAAATACCAACACATCCTCCCCAAATACCAACACAACCTCCCCAAATACCAACACAACCTCCCCAAATACCAACACATCCTCCCCAAATACCAACACAACCTGTATCTTTTCCCGAAAAACGTTGCGTAATAGAGGCTTTATGTAATATGTAACTCCCCCCCCCAACCCCCCCGGTCCTTCAAAAATACCTCTGTATTATATTCTTAAGTATGCTTATCTCATGAATAAAAATTATTATTATTATCAACACTAGTAGGAGCCGTGATGAGGATTCGAACCTATGCTCTGGGTACTCTCAAGCAAACGCCTTAGACGACGAGGCCATGCCATAGTAAAAAAGATTTGCAAGAATATATATATATACATATATATATATATATATATATATATATATATATATATATATATATATATATATATATATATATATATATATATATATTACATATTACACACATTTGAAAAACTGATATTAAGTCTGAGCACTTTCGGCCAGGGCATCTATATTGACATCATTGTATTATATTGATAATTCTCATTGATATCCCTATCAATGAGAATTATCATCATAATACGGTAAGGATATTAGTTACTAGTTAAATGTTATACTTTACCTCCGTTCAAGGTTTGTACGGTAGCGTGGCCGAGCGGTCTAAGGCGCTGGTTTAAGGCACCAGTCTCTTCGGAGGCGTGGGTTCGAATCCCACCGCTGCCAGGAATTTTGAACAATTTCCGAATTATGAAAAAAAGCAATTGTGGTTATTGCCCTAACTACACAAACTCCTGTAACTGCGATACTATATTTACTGCCATAACTTCATTAACTATATTAACTCATGTAACCACTTTGCCATAATTACAGGATCTACGTTAACTACAATAGAAGAGTAGTTCATTTACTGCCTTATCTACGTTCAATTTCGTAATTACATTAATTGTTGATGAAAAAATTGTCACATGTGGCGCCCTGTCATATGTGGTGATGTTTACAAACCTCCCACACTTCCCGTGCTAATGTTTACAAACCTCCCACACTTCCCGTGCTGATGTTTACAAACCTTCCACACTTCCTCGTGCTGATGTTTACAAACCTCCCACACTTCCCGTGTTGATATTTACAAACCTCCCACACTTCCCGTGCTAATGTTTACAAACCTCCCACACTTCCTCGTGCTGATGTTTACAAACCTCCCACACTTCCCGTGCTGATGTTTACAAACCTCCCACACTTCCTCGTGCTGATGTTTACAAACCTCCCACACTTCCCGTGCTGATGTTTACAAACCTCCCACACTTCCCTTGCTGATGTTTACAAACCTCCCACACTTCCCGTGCTGATGTTTACAAACCTCCCACACTTCCCTTGCTGATGTTTACAAACCTCCCACACTTCCTCGTGCTGATGTTTACAAACCTCCCATACTTCCTCGTGCTGATGTTTACAAACCTCCCACGCTCCCCGTGTTGATGTTTACAAACCTCCCACACTTCCCATGGTAATGTTAAATATATATATATATATATATATATATATATATATATATATATATATATATATATATATATATATATATATATATATATATATATATATGATGAAGTAAATGTCTATGTTTCTGCATGTAAGTTTAGTAATCCTGTCCTTAGTAGGTATATAGGTATACCTGGTATAGGTATAGGTAAGTCCATACAGGTATAACTTAGTAGGTATATAGGTATACCAGGTATAGGTATAGGTAAGACCATACAGGTATAACTTAGTATACCTGTATGCATGTCATGTATTCCTGAAGATGTCACATTGGTGACGAAACGTCATAGAAATAAAATGGAAAGATTAAATGACTTAAGTGTTTCTTCACCTCTAGATAGTAGAAGGTCTTTACGTTGAATGGATAATATCCATAAGAAAATTAGCAATTGCAATAATGCTGTTGTGTTTACTTCCACGTGTATTAAAAAAACTGCTCCCAAAATATACTAATACTGTATATATATATATATATATATATATATATATATATATATATATATATATATATATATATATATATATATATATATATATACGTGGGTGTGTACATCACGAACAATAATGTGACAACTTATAAACATGAAGGTAAAATGTAACAAGAAAACTCAGCACAAGTTTGGATAGGCAGATTAACCGAGGCTCGGACGCTTCTGGAGTTTGGTAAAACCACTTCACATTTGACATTTTGGCAAATCGTGAGAACGGGTTGACTGTGACGCTAACCCATTCACAGAAAAGGTCAAGGTTACTATAAGCAGCAAACGCCAAGCCAGATGTCTATATAGCACTTGTAATAGATACGAAGACAGCATAGGAGGACAGAGTGCAGGAATGATGCCCAACCACTTGAACCATCGTGGGAGGGTTGGGGATTGAACGCCGACCTCCAAGCAGGGAGACCAACTTGCCCAAGTGGGTTGGGTATTGATCGAGTCAACTTCGTTTGCGAATATTTGAAGATGCTCAAGTTAGCGATGTAATCGAGTACTTGTAACGACTGGACAGCGAGCAGGCCACTGGCCACGTCCATTACCTGCCTCTGATCCAATCTTGCCTGACACCTGGAGCACCTCCTTAGACGTGTCTCCACACTTTACAGCCGTCCTGGTGACAACATTGTTGGCAAGTGCCTTATTGACAAATTCAACAAATGTAAACAAAATATTGCTCTAATTTTACTGTGATTTTACATCTTCTTTGGTGGCGAGTATGTTGGAGACATTACACACACACACACACACACACACACACACACACACACACACACACACACACACACACGCACACACACACACACACACACACACACACACAGGGCCGCAGGTTCGAATCCTCGTCACGGCCCTTGTGGATTTGTTCATTTGATGCATCACGCTATTGTGATTTCTGTGTGTAAGGATCAGAGAGGTATGGAAGCATACAGTTAACACGGAGGTCGACTTCTTAAAACAATGTGGAGTTATGAACACAATTCTACTGGTTTGTATCAAAGAATTCAAAGTATAATTTGCTAAAGTTGCGAACAGATAATTACTCGTCGCAATTTCGTAGATGTGATTGTAGTAAATAAATCCCGGTAAATAAATAATGCTCGCGAGAGGCCTTCTGATCCTAAGCTGTTAGCAACATGTATAGACTCGTCGCTATAACAGGGGTAACATAACAGGGGTAACATAGCAGGGGTAACATAGCAGGGGTAACATAACAGGGGTAACATAACAGGGGTAACAGCTGTAACAGTTTTGCCGGAAACGCTATGCGTACTAGTGGCTCTAAGTACTAAGTATGTACTACCTCTATCTATAAATCAATCAGAATGTTTGTAACTCTGCATCTATGTATGTACTTTTCCTAAATAAAATATTATTATTATTATTATTATTATTATTATTATTATTATTATTATTATTATTATTATTATTATAAACAACTATCTGCTGCGTTTGTTTTCAGCACACTTGAATTCTATCTAGACTTTGATCTCATTATAAAATGATCATTTTAGTATGATATCTTATAATAAATGTCATAATAAAATAATCGATAAAAAGTTCACTTTTGTTTTACTTACAGTCTCTAAATTGTGTTATTGTGTCACTTTCTTTAAAATCATTAAACTCGCTATTTTGAAATATTCTCCAAATAATTGTTTTTTTCGATAACAATTTATTTAGTTAATTTGAATTAAAATTGAATTCATCTTAATTTCCATTGTTGGGGACAGGAAGCTTATGTATATATATATTATTTAGACTTGTATCAAAGTCTCCCATAGTTTGAACTACTGTCTTTTCCTATGATGTAATCCTACGACAGTTGCCTAACTTCCGATTACTTAGCTACACCTAGGTGAACAAAGGCATGAGATGAAAGGAAACGTGCCCAACTATTTCTGTCCGCTGTTCTACAAGTACTACAAGACCCACCTGTGAATATAAAGATTACTGATGGAAAATCTTTAGTATTTTTCCGCTAAACCTTTGGCGGAACTTTCTCAGTTGGGCATCTTAGGTTTGTGCTCGAGTCCTTGGGCGAATACTGCATTGCCAGCAGGGGGTATCCGAGACGCCGCGAGTAATGAAAGAACTGTGAAGATGCTCGCTCTTCTTTACGGCCGTGAAACATCAGATCTTTACATTTGAGACTGACAGCTTAACTGTAATCTAAGATATACATCAAGTATTCCCGATGTTTATCTCTTCTACCACCTGTTGGTCACGAGTCTTCACGTCCACCACACAACCCATTCACCAGAAACAACTCGAAGCACCTGGACTCCTTGAGAAAGATATTATATTTTGTTCAAGTACGTTCGGAATCTCAAGCACTGCCGGTACTCAAAGTGCTGCAGTCGACTTTAGAGTCTGGGGGTGAGCTTAAGAAAGAGGGAGACGAGCGTGAGAGGCGAGGGAGTATATAGACCACAAGTATGTGCAACACCACTTGTGTACGTCTTAAAGCACTCTTGGAACTAAAGCTATAAAAGTGAGGAAGGCGATGTTGTGTGGGGCCGTGCACGAAGGATCCCGCCAGTCGTCAGCTGAACAGGTCGCAGTGTGGGCAGCGGTCAATAGCAGCTGAACAGGTCGCAGTGTGGGCAGCGGTCAATAGCAGCTGAACAGGTCGCAGTGTGGGCAGCGGCCGAGAACAGCTGAAGAGGTCGCAGAGAGGGCAGAAGAGAGCGCAGCTGCATCTAACTTTGATACCATAACAGGAACCAATAAAACAAGACTTACAGGACACGCAGAGACGGGTTAGTGACGTACAATTAACTCCCACACAGGCGAGACTGAATCATTACAAGAATATTACATGTGGAAGAGTTGCATCAGTGTATTAGACAACGCTCTTAACACACAATACGGACTGCAGACGAGGAGTCACAATAACGTGGCTGAAGTATGTTGACCAAACCACACACTAGAAAGTGAAGGGACGACGACGTTTCGGTCCATCCTGGACCATTCTCAAGTCGATTGTGCTTGAAACGTCGTCGTCCCTTCACTTTCTAGTGTGTGGTTCGGTCAACAAACAATACGGAATATTCGAGTGAATACCTGAGGCCTAATAATAATGTTTTACTAACATGTTTTGTATTAATAATAATGCGTCGATAATTTAATCTTTGTTAGATATGTCATGCGTGTTTAGCAAGCTAATTAACATACACATAGCGTGTCAAATATATATTTCGTTTCATTAACTGTTAAAGGCAGTTAAAATATTGGCTATAAAATACGATTCGAAAGTTTTATGTTAATTTCTGCTTCTACAAACATATATATAAATCACTTATTGACTTTACACGCCTTACACTCACGCTTATGAGGCACAGTACTACATTATACTTCATTGTATTTCATATAATGAAATAATATTTACATGCACAATGAATAACACAACTTTAATTCCAACATTGATAATAAAACATTATCACACGCAACACTGTATGACCATCATATTAACGACAATAATGATAAAAGAATAATAACAATAGATATAATAATAATAATAATAATAATAATAATAATAATAATAATAATAATAATAATAATAATAATAATAATTTCGTATTCAGAGTTAAATGGCAAGTTTTTCCCTGAATGCTCTGTGTTCCCTTCTCTGAGGCCGTGAGTCCCTATAATTGCACCAGTGGTGGTACCCCCCATAATAATAATAATAATAATAATAATAATAATAATAATGAAACAAAACTAATGATAAAAAAGCCTCACTGAGAGCTACCACAAAAAGCAGCCAAATATATCATCCTGTCATAAGACTCCACAAGAAAACACTAATATTCAACCCTTCAATTACCATATTCGGGCTGAAAATTGATAAAAATTCGTTTTTTTCAAAAGCCAATGTTCCAGGCAAATGCGATCCCCCCTCCCCCACCTCCTCCCCCCTACCCCTCTGGCTCCTCTTCCCCATACCCACCTACCTCCCCCACCTCCCCCCCCCTACCCCTCTGGCTCCTCTTCCCCATACCCACCACCCTCCCCCTTGCTTAGCCTCTCTTCCCATTCGTGAAATATACAACCCATCCGCCTGTTAAGATAGTACCTATTGTGACGATCGTCAATAGGCACGAATTCGTACGTTCTTAGCTTTTTAGATAGTAGTATACTGACTAATAAGGAATTCTTTTAAAAATAAATGAAGCTAAAATACAAACTTAACTATTCCTAGATCTAGTATAGCACACATATGTACTATCTTAAGCCTCAGATATCGTGTATTGGGCATAGGGAGGTTAGGTTAGGTTAGTTTGTCGAAGCAACACAGGTATAAAATAGTTTGCCCGTTTGTCCACCTCAGTAGTTCAGATTTCTACTTTATAATTTCGATGTACGTCGGTATATATACTATGGTCATCATCGTTACTATAAGTACTACCAAAACAGGAGGATGGGATGAAAATATAATGTTAAGGAGCAATTAAACTACGGCATTGTTTAAAGAAATAACTTTTTTATAAGAAAAAACTCTTTGGGCATCTCAACCAATATTTCAAACACAACCAAATTGAATCCGTGAGATGGATTTGAATAATTACTAATGTTTCTTGGGCAATTTAATTTAGGCCTACCCCGACCAGTGTATGTCGACCCCGTACCCTGTCATTTTCTGGGTCTGTCAGTCACTTCCTCTGAACATACAGTCCCGGAAAGCAAGGTAACCACGTTACTATTAAATACCTCTCCCCCACTCTCGTCGTTCTCTCTACCCTTCTCCCTTAGCCCTTAGCTAATCCCTTTCATAAAATATAATATTCGCGGGTACCCGGCGGAACATGGGTAACCTCCCCTTACCATCTTTGTCCCCCACCCATTTTCCCCTCGTCCTCCCTCCCCCAGTCCCTCATCTGCCCTCCCACATCAACCTCCTCTCCCCCTCCCCTCCCCTCACCCCAACCAATTAGCCCCTCTTCCCTTTCATAACACATAATATTATGGAGAAATAAGACTAATCTGTTTAAGAATTTTTTTTCTGACGACGAAAGTCTTGGGACATCTGAACGAATATTTCACACTTGACCAGAATTTAATCTGAGAATCGGGTGGGGGCTGTGAATAATTAATATTACTTAAATCATTTTACTTAGGCCTACCCGGATCAGCCTATGTCCGCCCTGTATCACAGACCATTTTCCATACAAATTTGGATAAGGCCAACCCCAAGCATGTGGCCTCCAACTTTGAACGGACAAACATACAGACAGACATTCTCATTTATAGTATATATATATATGTATATATATATATATATATATATATATATATATATATATATATATATATATATATATATATATATATATATATATATATATATATATTGTACCTAGTAGCCAGAACGCAGTTCTTGGACTACTATGCAAGGCCCGATTTCCCTAATAAGTCAAGTTTTCCTGAATTTCAATATTTTTCTATTTTTTTCCTATGAAATGATGAATCTATCCATTTCATTATGCAAGAGTTAATTTTTTTTTAAATTTGAGTTAAAACTAACGTAGATATATGACTGAACCTAACCAACCCTACCTAACCAACCCTACCTAACCTAACCTAACTTATCTTAACCTAACCTAAACTAACATAACTAATTAAATAATTTATGTTCTTTATATAAGAACATTATTTAAAATAAACCAATTGGAAACAATTGATAGAAAATAACTCGGCCTATAAGGCAAATCGGGCCTTGCATAGTAGGCCGAGAAGTGCGTTCTGGTTACTAAGTACGACATATATATATATATATATATATATATATATATATATATATATATATATATATATATATATATATATATTGTATCTAATAACCAGAATGCCCTACTTTGCCTACTATGCAAGGCCCGATTTGCCTAACAAGTCGAGTTTCCCTGAAGTTAAATATTTTTCTAAAATTTGTCTTATGAAATGGTAAAGTTTTCCATTACATTATATTTTATTTCATTTTTGCTTAATTTGAGTTAAAACTAACGTAGAAAGATGACCAAACTTAACATAACCTACCTAACCTAACCTACCTTAACTTAGCCTAAACTAACATAACTAAGACAATAATTCATGTGCTTAATATACTGTAATAATATTAATTCAAACAAGCCAATTACATTTTTGAAAAACAAATATAGTGTAATGACTACCAAACCATAACTAATAAATTATTCATTGTACTCCACCCATTTGTGGCTAATATTAAAAAAATGTTTGGTACATTATCATTATCAATTCATTTGCTATGATTTGTACATTTATTCCATGGCTGATGTAAAACAATCGTAATAGTGTTCCAAATTATGTAATTTCAAAACATATTACCATAATGATGTGTTGCAGGTAAGCACCATGTGCGATGATGAGATCTGTGGGCTGGTTGTGGACAATGGCTCCGGCATGGTCAAGGCCGGCTTCGCCGGTGACGACGCTCCCCGCGCCGTCTTCCCCTCCATCGTCGGCCGTCCTCGTCACCAGGGTGTGATGGTCGGTATGGGTCAGAAGGACGCCTACGTCGGTGATGAGGCCCAGAGCAAGAGAGGTATCCTGACTCTCAAGTACCCTGTTGAACACGGCATCATCACCAACTGGGACGACATGGAGAAGATCTGGCATCATACATTCTATAATGAATTACGTATAGCTCCCGAAGAGTGTGCAGTTCTTCTTACTGAAGCCCCACTTAACCCAAAAGTTAATCGGGAGAAGATGACTCAAATTATGTTTGAAACGTTTGCTGCTCCTTCCATGTATGTGGCCATCCAAGCAGTGTTGTCCTTGTACGCCTCGGGTCGCACCACAGGTATAGTACTTGACTCTGGCGACGGAGTATCACACTGTGTCCCAATCTTTGAGGGTTACTGTCTTCCCCACGCCATCCTTCGCCTCGACTTGGCCGGCAGAGACCTAACAGATTACCTTATGAAAATTATGACAGAGCGTGGGTACTCGTTCACTACAAGTGCTGAAAGAGAGATTGTACGGGACATTAAGGAAAAATTATGTTATGTTGCTCTAGAATTTGAGAATGAAAGAGCTGTAGCCGCCGCGTCTTCCTCTCTGGACAAATCTTACGAGCTTCCAGACGGACAGGTAGTGACGATAGGGAACGAGAGGTTTCGCTGTCCAGAGGCTCTTTTCCAGCCTTCGCTTCTGGGAATGGAATGTGCTGGCCTTCACGAGACAGTATACACGTCCATAATGAAGTGCGATGTTGACATAAGGAGAGAACTGTACGCCAACAATGTTTTGTCTGGTGGTACCACCATGTACCCTGGGATATCTGACCGCATGCAGAAGGAAATCACAGCTCTGGCTCCCCCCACCATCAAGATCAAGATCATTGCTCCTCCCGAGCGCAAGTACTCCGTCTGGATCGGTGGCTCCATCCTGGCCTCTCTGTCCACCTTCCAGACCATGTGGATCACCAAGGAGAATTACGATGAGTTCGGACCGGCCATAGTTCACCGCAAGTGCTTTTAGAGTTAACAAGCCAAATAGTGATAATTAAATGTATATTTTTACCATAAATAAATATTATAGTATAAAATATGTGATTATTGTGTCAATTAAAAATAAAATAAATATATTCATAAAATATTGTATTCCGACCTATATCAACTTAGGAGTATTGGATAAATATCAGGTATGAAGAATTGGTCATCAGTTTTGATTATAATTCTATACCTATACAAGAAAATGTCTATCTTTCTGTCCAAGGTTGAAGGCCAGACGCTTGGGGCTAGCTTCACCAAACTTCCAAAGATACATGGGTGGTATGTGACTGTCATAGGCTGGGTGGAGTCGGCCACATTACTCCCGCTTAAGAATTATCGTCTCATAGCGGCTTTGACGAAGTTTGAAATTGGGGATTTGTTCTCCAAGAGTCTTGAAAATTGTTCATCATTTCGTAATAATGAATTTCGTAAGAGAGAGAGAGAGAGAGAGAGAGAGAGAGAGAGAGAGAGAGAGAGAGAGAGAGAGAGAGAGAGAGAGAGAGAGAGAGAGAGAGAGAGAGAGAGGGGGAGAGGGAGAGAGAGAGAGAGAGAGAGAGAGAGAGAGAGAGAGAGAGAGAGAGAGAGAGAGAGAGAGAGAGAGAGAGAGAGAGAGAGAGAGAGAGAGGGAGAGAGAGAGAGAGAGAGAGAGAGAGAGAGAGAGAGAGAGAGAGAGAGAGAGAGAGAGAGAGAGAGAGAGAGAGAGAGAGAGAGAGAGAGGGGGGGGGGGGGCTGTTTAGGGAGAGGTAAGGAAAGGGAGAGGAAGGTTGAGGGTGGAAGAGAGTCAGAGGAAGAGAGAGGGGGACAGATGAGAGAGACCCGGGCACCCCCGTATAAGCTATCTATTCAATACATTAAGACAAACATCACTGCACCTGTTGCGTCTCTCTTTCCTTCAAACTAACAACATTTACATGAACTACTTTTTTAATATATTTTTTCTACAATACATATAGCCATTAAAATGATCACTGATATATAATCTGGATCTTTGATGATGACACTATATATATATTACCTCAGATCCCATCGTAGTGGACATTAGAACACTCTGTAAGAGCCAGTAGGGAAAGCTGAACATCACTCTCGAAGACCCTACATATATTGCTACCTAAATCCCTTCCCTTTGCATGATGTGTTTACACACTCGGATCAACACACACTTGTTGGGATTTACCGGCTGCCAAAATATACAATGTTTACGCGGAAGTAACCCAAGACCAGTTCCTGCACTGTGAAAACACAGCTCAAAAAGGATGCGAGTTTGTGAAATATTGCGTACATAGCTTATGGAACCGCGAAGAACAGATTTCATGTTGCCGGGTGTGCATAACTCTTGTAGGGATGTGTACATAACTTATGTAGCAGTATAGGGATGTGTGTACATAACTCACGGAACCGTGTAGGGATGTTGTGTGTACATAGGTCATGCATGTACTTGAAGTCATTAATGTCAACAAATTGTTCAGATATCTGGTAATATTTACCAAGACACACTGTTGCCAATGCGTTGCGCCCCATATTTTATTCAGTCGACTGTGGTTGGCAAAGTCAGCTGTGTCTCCCATGGGCGGTCGGGTGCCTCAAGCCTTTATAGTATATTAAAAACTCATTTTCTTACTCTACTCTTAAGTGACAAACATTTTCAAGTAACTTTACAAAACTGAAGTATTACATTTATAAGAAGCGTGATACTGTATATAAAATAATTCTATAATTTATGATTATAGTTCCCCGTCAAATGTATATCTTACGCAAGCGCTTAAGCATGTGTATGTGGGATTATATTTTTGGTCCAGAGCCCAGGGCGCGGCACCACATCCACGAGTCAGTAACACAGTTTCCACGGGATAAGCTGGGCAAAATTCCGGGTTATAAATTTCAAGCTGTCATTCAGGATAGGAAGAGGTTCATGACGCGCCCTGTTGTGTATATGCTTGCCACCAAAATAATATTTGATAGCATATTTAACTACACCCGGGCAACGCTTTACATTCGTGTTTTATTTAGTCTCTGATGCAGCTGTTAACTCTGTCGCTGTGGGAGTTGGAATATAAGGTGGAGCTGGTGTCCGCCTCACTCAGTTCCTCTCAAGGTAAGTAAAGATACATTTTACCGTTGTTGTTGAATTGTAATTATTTGTGTGATATGTATAATGGTGTAATTAATGTCTATCAAGTAATTTACAGAAGTCAAGGATTTTCTCGCTGCAGGACGTATGGGTTTGGCAGTATGTGTGATGACGAAGCAGCAGCCTTGGTGGTGGACAACGGCTCGGGTGTTCTGAAGGCTGGCTTCGCTGGGGACGACGCTCCCCGCGCCGTCTTCCCCTCCGTCATCGGCCGACCCCGTCACCATGGTATCATGGTCGGTATGGGCCAGAAAGAAGCGTATGTCGGAGACGAGGCCCAGAGCAGGCGTGGAGTTCTCACTCTCAAGTACCCCATCGAACACGGCATTGTCACCAACTGGGACGACATGGAGAAGATCTGGCACCACACATTCTACAACGAGCTCCGTCTTGCTCCTGAAGAATCTCCGGTTCTCCTGACCGAAGCACCTCTGAATCCTAAGGCTAATCGTGAGACGATGATAAAAATTATGTTTGAGACCTTTCAGACTCCAGCTGCGTATGTGGCTATCCAAGCCCTGCTATCACTGTACGCCTCGGGTCGTACCACCGGCTTGGTCCTGGACTCTGGCGACGGGGTAACCCACACATGCCCCATATTTGAAGGTTACGCCTTGCCTCACGCCATTCTTCGTCTCGATCTAGCGGGTCGGGATTTAACAAACTATTTGATGAAAATAATGACTGAACGTGGTTATTCCTTTACCACCACCGCTGAGCGCGAAATTGTTCGAGACATCAAAGAGAAACTTGGTTATGTGGCGTTAGACTACGCGAATGAAATGAACATCGCTGTCGCGTCGTATACAGTTGAAAAGGCTTACGAACTTCCTGATGGTCAAGTCATAACAATCGGCAACGAAAGGTTCCGTGCCCCCGAGGCTTTGTTTCAACCTTCTTTCCTCGGGATGGAATGCATTGGGATGCACGAAATAGCTCATTATTCAGTCATGAGGTGCGACATTGACATTCGAAAAGACCTGTTCGCTAACATTGTCATGTCTGGTGGTACCACCATGTACTCTGGTATTGCTGACCGCATGCAGAAGGAAATCACAGCTCTGGCTCCCTCCACCATCAAGATCAAGATCATTGCTCCTCCCGAGCGTAAATACTCCGTCTGGATCGGTGGCTCCATCCTGGCCTCTCTGTCCACCTTTCAGCCTCTGTGGATCACCAAGCGAGAGTTTGACGAGTACGGTCCCGGCATCGTTCATCGCAAATGTTACTAATTATAAATTATTTGTCCGAAAACTGAAACTGAAAATTTGTCCGAAATGTTTGAATAAATTATATATTTTTGTACGGAAATTATTTAAACCTGAAGTAAATTGTGATTAATTCTGAGACCACATCTTCACTAAACACTATCGTCATCACTGTATCCGTATTCTTCTTCATCATTCATCAATGAACCTATCACCACATTTTCTTCCATTCACCATCTTCCCTACCCTTCGCCACCTTCCCTATCCCTGGCCATTTTCCCTATCCTTCATCATCTTTCCTACCCTTCACTACCTTCCCTACCATTCACCACATTCTCCACCCTTCACCACCTTTCCTATACTTAACCAGCTGTCCCTACAATTCACGACCTTCCCTACCCTGCACCATCTTCACTATTCTTCATCATCTTCATAACCCTTTATCACTTTCCATCTCCTGCGCTATCTTCTCTTCCCTTCAACACCTTCCTTATCTCTTACTAACTTTCTTAACCTTGTCTGCCAAGTTTAGTGTTTCACTATGTATACCCCATACATGTCTGCCAAGTTTAGTGTTTCACTATGTATACCCCATACATGTCTGCCAAGTTTAGTGTTTCACTATGTATACCACATGCATGTCTACCAAGTTTAGTGTTTCACTATGTATACCCCATACATGTCTGCCAAGTTTAGTGTTTCACTATGTATACCCCATACATGTCTATCAAGTTTAATGTTTCACTATGTATACCCCATACATGTCTGCCAAGTTTAATGTTTCACTATGTATACCCACACATGTCTACCAAGTTTAATGTTTCACTATGTATACCCCATACATGTCTGCCAAGTTTAATGTTTCACTATGTATACCCACACACGTCTACCAAGTTTAATGTTTCACTATGTATACCCCATACATGTCTGCCAAGTTTAGTGTTCCAATATGTATACCCCATACATGTCTACCAAGTTTAGTGTTTCACTATGTATACCCCATACATGTCTGCCAAGTTTAGTGTTCCAATATGTATACCCCATACATGTCTACCAAGTTTAGTGTTCACTATGTATACCCCATACATGTCTGCCAAGTTTAGTGTTCCAATATGTATACCCCATACATGTCTACCAAGTTTAGTGTTTCACTATGTATACCCCATACATGTCTGCCAAGTTTAGTGTTCCAATATGTATACCCCATACATGTCTACCAAGTTTAGTGTTTCACTATGTATACCCCATACATGTCTGCCAAGTTTAGTGTTTTTCTTATCTCTTTCTCTCTCTCCATCTTGGGAAATATTGACATAAGCATCGGGACTATTTCTGACGCGCCACAAAGCCCCAGGGTTCAACAGACACCATCTTCTCCTCACATGCAGCCAAGACGCCCAGGGCCAGGATTCATTAAGCACTTACGAAACCTGTACATCTTTCCTCGGTCATTGCGGGATTTGTTTACATTTTATTCAACAGCTCATGAGAATTAATAACCATGGATTGTGAAGCTTCGAACTCATACAGTGTTTAAAAACATGTAAACAGAGTCTCTACAATTGAGGATGATGTACAGGTTTCGTAAATACTTGATGAACTCTGGAATATAATTGTTTCCAATGCTGTTGATTGGAGGCGCAGATGTTATAAACTAGTGTATGGACGATGAACAGTAAGCCAAGCAGCTTCGCATTTAGTTCTCATCAATATCTTTGTAACTTTTAGTCTGGCAGGTTTGTATGGATATGTATACACTTAAATACATTTTATTTTTATTTTATTTATTTATATACAAGAAGGTACATTGGGTTTATGAGAATACATAGCATAGTATTTACAATCTTGTAAATACATTATACACGAAATAAAATAATTGGTTCAGGGTAGAGCAGCACTTCTTTAAACATGAAGTGGTGGAGTCAGGAGCGACACTTCACCAATACTCACCTGTCGTAATGGGTCGACCGTAAGTCGTATTTTGACCAGACCACACACTAGAAGGTGAAGGGACGACGACGTTTCGGTCCGTCCTGGACCATTCACAATCAACATGAGAATGGTCCAGGACGGACCGAAACGTCGTCGTCCTTTCACCTTCTAGTGTGTGGTCTGGTCAAATTACTTTAGCCACGTTATTGTGACTCATCGCCTGCATAAGTCGTATTGGCTCGACCATTAACAATTATCACTGTCACTTGTCACACTCCGCCCCATTACTCCCACAAAACTATTACATACATAAATATCTTAATTTGTAGCAATATCTTAAGATTGAGGAATATCGTTAGAGTGAAGAATATCTTAAGATGTAGGAATATCTTAATATGTTGGAAGATCGTAGTATGTCGGAATGTCTTACGATGTGGGAAAATGATAATATGTAGTAAGATCGTAATAGTAATATCTCAAGATATGTAAGAATATCTTGAGATGTAGGATATCTTTAGATTGAGGAATATCTTAAGTAATATATCTTAAGATAAATTAATATCGTATGCATCCTAATGTCATACATCTCTGATATCTTAAGATATCCGGGGCATCAATTCCTTACGAGGTGCAAATTCTTGTGTAAATAACAACATTCAAATCAAAATAAAACCAGGAAAACACTTCATACAGTTTGGATTTAATATGAAACAAATAATTCTGCTCCAAGTAATGAGGATTTAGGAACGGGATTGTCTCAGAGCGTATCTCACTTCACCTGCATCTCCCGGCTACCCGTAAGACCCGTGAGCAGGCGATGACTTGAGTGTGCAGACAATCGACTTGAGAATGGTCCCGGACGGACCGAAACGTCGTCGTCCCTTCACCTTCTAGTGTGTGGTCTGGTCAAGACTCGTGTCTCGCTGATGCCTGTTAATTCTTCCGTGCTCCAGTGGCTGCACAGTTGCGCAGTAGTAGTAGTAACTGGTAGTAGGTTAATGCAAGGGTGTTTTTTATATGATTATTTAGAGAGATTAATGAAAATAGATTTTATTATCAGGCAAATCTCGTTGTGAAGTTAGGAAGATGACAATTGTGATTTGTTTTGCATTATACCTTAGACGATTTAGGCTCACTTTCACGCAGGTGGTTATTCCTGAGCATCAGGAAGCGTTTCAGGAGAATATATATCCCGGGACGTACAAGGAGACGTATCAGACAACATGGAATATCAAAATGTTCATAAGTGAAGTGTGGGGGTTTAAGCAAGATATTTTGTCCCCAAAATCAGCAAGTTCTTTATGAATGGTATGAGTTAGGTGTGTTTGTTCTACCTCGTTGTCAATGGATCGCCTTATGAATACCTATGAGTTTGTTCATTAGATTTCGTATGCAAGTAGTACATCTAAGTCTTAAAGGCAATAGCCTCATAAACATTGCGTTTAAGAGGTTACTCTTAAACTCATCATATTGAGTTTAAGATGATATGAGAGGTTAACTTATCATTTAAGTATGAGAGGTTACTCATCACCTCTCTCTCTTTCTCTAGAGGTCAAGGGTGACTTGAGGCAAGAGAGGGAGTGAAGGACAACGGAATAGGTTGAAGAGGTGATGTATGGGTCGAGGACTGTCTGAGGCTGGGTGTAAGTTGAGAGGGTTTTGCTTGGGCTCGTCGCACACACACAACCCCGCTCCTGTGCCAGGTAAGTTCACTACGGGGTCACCATAGCCCGTGCTACTTGGAACTTGTTCAGAGTAGCTGAATCTATAACAACAACAGCTTGGGCTCAGCTAAGAAGGGAGAGGGGAAGGTTTGAGACCGGTTTGGCTTCTAGGTTTTATTATTTTACTTACAGAAGTTTAATCCAAGACAGTAGATTAATTCAATCTTCAATTGACTCAGAATTGAAGGATTGTCCGGGCTATATTTTTATTATTATTATTTATTGTTTACATGGCTAGGAAAGAGGGGGGAGGGGGGAGGACGGAGGATTGTTGGAAAGGATTGAAAAGGAACAATCACTGGGCGATTGTATCAGGTTCATGTCAGGTTCTTCATGCCAGTGTTGTTGTTCCGTAATAATTGAATATTATTATATTCATATATAAACTCAATTAATAAACTCAGTAATAATTGGTGTGAAACAGCCTCTCTGGCAGAGGTGATGTTATCTGCCAGGCACCACCACCTTGGCACCACTACCCACCTCAGTCCTCGTTCAACCATCCACCACTGATTTATATGAACAAATCCACAGGAGCCGTGATGAGGGTTCGAATCTAAGCACTGGGCGTTTCCAGGCATACGCTCTAGTCCACTGTCTAGTTCCCACACGACTCCTGTGGATTTTTTCATTGATATTTCACGATAATGTGATTTCTTTGTGTACTGATTTATGATTCCCTCGCCAGGCAATCGTAACCCATTAGTGTTATCAGCATGAGATTGAAAACCTTGCCTTCATGGTTGAGTCTTTCATACAACGTTCAGAATTATTGATGAAATGTTTGTTCTATTGCTTCAGGTTCAACCACTTGAACTGGTTGGTAGAACAACATCCTTGCTTAGTGCAGTCGCGGCGTCCAAGATCCCGGATTGTCTAAATGGTTGGGTACCGTTCTTTCACCCCGGCCTCATATCCCACTTTCTTGTCCCCATAACCCTTCCATGAGCTATATAAGATATAGTGGCTTAACGCTCTCTCTTCACCACCAAAGATCACATTCACTCCAAAAATCCACCACTTACGGGCTATTCATACCCGTGCCATTTCTTGGGTGACTTAGTCTTCATCAATCAATCAACGCACTCTCCTTCAGATCGCCCCTCAGCACCGACACTCTTTCACTCAAGCGTGTGGATTTTCACTAAAAAAAATCCACGTTTTCTAAGCGGAGTTCGGTAATGTCAGGTGAATGTCTTCAGTTCGCGAGTTTTAATACCCCGTATTTTGTCCCTTGTGGCAACTCAAGAATACGGGCTGCATGTATAATACAACGAGATAATAAGTATAAGTGCTTAAGTATAGCAAGTCCTCGCAGTGTATGCGTGTTCGTTTGTGTATAAATTAGTCCCGAGTACGGTTAGGAGAAATATTGTGTGCATGCCTTATATAAATGGCCCTACTTATTGATGTATATTTCTACAAGTAGGAGAGTTGATCTGAATAATTCAGAGTAATCTTATATACGTAATGACGTGTATATTGAAAATGTAAACTCAGTTACCGAAGCTTTAGAAATGTGTGCATTATTAATTATTTTGGAAATTAGGGAATACATTATAAAACTGTTGACAAACAACAGAGCAGAAATACAATATACATCAACGAAACAAACTGAAGAATCCTGCATGAACGTCTATGCCACGGGATGAACTGATGTAAATATTGAGATGTGAGATAGAGTCGCTCAGTGCGATTGTTTTGATGGGGAAGTGAGGGCGTACAAGTGATTGTGATGGGGAAGCCTGCCCCCCCCCCCCCCATCCCATGCACGGGTCGTCGTCGCTCCTAAATCAACAACAATATCAATAAAGTGATTGTGTTGACCAGACCACACACTAGAAGGTGAAGGGACAACGACGTTTCGGTCCGTCCTGGACCATTCTCAAGTCGATTGTGACCAGTCTCACAATCGACTTGAGAATGGTCTAGGACGGACCGAAATACAGTTTGGTCTGGTCAACATACTTTAGCCACGTTATTGTGACTCATCGCCTGCAATAAAGTGATTGTGTTGGAAATACATTACTGCCGCACAAAGGTATATTAAAGTGTACTGATTTACCCTTGGTGCTTCCGCAGGTCATTGTTTCGACAGTTTGGTTAGTATAGCTTTCCATAAAATGTGTGAATATAAACTATTGTGTGGCAAAGGAAAGACACATTTTCTCTGGCCTGAGTATAATCCCGCCAAGATCCAAGTGAATGAAATAAAAATCATATCCTATATTGATGAGTGTCAGTATAAGTGACCAACCCTGGGTTGGTCACTTATGAAGTGACCATTCAGGGTTGCAGTGTACTGCAACCCTGAATGTATAACTCACACTTTAAATCTATGTCAGAACGAATGTATCTCTGAACAACTTATCAGTATTGATCTGCAATAAAGTTATTATAAATATTATTGTTTAATGCATTTTTATATATGTTGAGAATTTTGTTTCATTAACATTTAAATTAACACATTTAGGTACAGTTGCATTTGTGCAGCTACCCTAAACTATATGACGGGGAGTAGAGTGTTCATAAAAATAAACTAGCTACGTGATGCTTAAAATCCCCATCACACAGGATGATTAGTCATACAAAGGCTTGTGATAAGTACCCTACACAAGCAAACTTAAGGTGCATTATGAGGATATCCTCAAGAACACGAGAGTGAATAAAGTAATTGCAAAGCTCCAGGTACCTCATGCTAATGAGTCTGAATGGTCTGATAACTGGGCATTCGGTGACGTAGTGTGGGAGATCATGTCCCAGTTTCTGCTCACAGAGATTGTACCTGAAATGCTCAGCATTGGGAGATCCGTCACCTGTAGCCACCTGCCACAGGCAACGATAACCCAACCTGATCCTGGCAACCACTGTGTCGCACAGTCTGGTGGACGTTTGTGCTGCCCATATATATAGGTTTCAGATCTGAAGAAATCATCCCTTTTTATACAGGTGCTTTCAGGCCTCTGGGAGTCAGTAATTTCTCTCCTATCAGACCTGAGTGTTTGATACAATATAGTCTTGAGAGCAGAGATGGAGATGCCTAGGTCTAATTCAACATCATCTTTGGTACACGCTAATGTGGCTCTGTGCACACCAAATATAACACCCGCGCCCTGACAGAGCACAAACACCCTCACACCATAAGACTACCCCTACTTTATGGGCTCTGCGCCATGACACGAAGGCAAAGAAATTATGTATGTATGTATGTATGTATGTATGTATGTATGTATATATATATATATATATATATATATATATATATATATATATATATATATATACAGTTATTTTTACAGTTCAAGGTCACGTGTGTTTTATGACATCCAGGATACACGCACCCACACATGCACACCCACGCGCGTGTGCGCGCACACACACATACACACACACACACACACACACACACACACACACACACACACACACACACACACACACACACACACACACACACACACACACACACACACACATAATGGCAACTAAACTAACTAACGAATACACGTATCAAGAGACCAGCAGTAAGTACAAAGTATTCCAGCACACACACACACATTATTTAGTGTCAATAACTCTGGGAAAACCTGCGCTAAAATGTGTACCACACACAGCCACGGAAGTCCAGCTATATAAAGTCAAATCCTGCTCGCCCTCCTTGACTCCCTGCTGAAGCAACACCATAAATGTCGATATTACGTAGAAGAGATTTACCTGGTGGGTTTTAAACCACAAGTCACTGGCTGACGTGGAAGCTCTTCAGAGTATTTGATGATCAGGAATTTGCGATTTTCTGAACCCTTTGGTCGTATGGGAGGTCAGCCTTGGGACGTATTTATATCATAGAGTGACATGTACGGCTTCCACCCACGCACACGCTAGGGGGAAATATCTGCCTAATACGACAACTGCAACCATTACTTAGGGCATGTGTGAGATGGGAAAGGTGGGTATATAAAGGCACACGTAAACACTCCAGCTTTTAGTGGACTCAAGGCTCAGGGTATGTGAAGACTTCTGTGCGCCGCAGTGATGTGACGAATTAAGGGTTAAATTGCGTGACTCAAGATGGAACTCGGGTGTTAGTTTGTGCATATCTATGTCAGTATGCTAACCTTGTACGGCGGTATAAGCTACAATCATAAGAAGTGGTTGTTCTTATGACTTAAAAAAAATGCAAGAATGGAACTCCACTGGATGTGCACACACAGAGATCACACTAACGTGATGCATCATATGAACAAATCCACAAGGGCCGTGACGAGGATTCGAACCTGCATCCGGGAGCATCCCAGACACAGTCGATTAAGGCAGTGTCTGGGATGCTCCTGGACGCAGGTTCGAATCCTCGTCACGGCTCTTGTGGATTTGTCCACTGGATATACCTCTTGCAACTACACAAACAATGATCAAACAAGGATTACTTCTTCCTGTAATGAGTCAAGCTACAAAGTGTTATAGTACACATGCAGCCTCCAAGGCCGTGTGGTTTTTAAAGTGTTATCACATGTTTATACAGCATCTTGAAGTGAGTTCTCTCAGAGGTAAACACGGCAGAGGTCTTGAAGGTCACGCAGTTCACCATACAGCTGAGAGTAAGAGTAGAGATGGGGAGCGAAAACTCCCCATCCCTGAAATATAGTTGCATCTCAAGAGTTGACAAATGCTACCATATGTGAATTGAAATATTTGGAGACGGTGCCAAGAGGCCGCCATTGCCGTCATAATTCAGTGATACCATGATGACATAAAAAGATTCACAGGTGGTGCAAGTAATTAGTGAAGTCGTGTGTATTTATGTCAGTATGATGAATGATTTATAAATATCCATACACAGTTGTACATCTTTGTGAGCTTGAGCGTGAGAGAGAGAGAGAGAGAGAGAGAGAGAGAGAGAGAGAGAGAGAGAGAGAGAGAGAGAGAGAGAGAGAGAGAGAGAGAGAGAGAGAGAGAGAGAGAGAGAGAGAGAGAGAGAGATAATGCGTACGTGTGTGTGCTTGGGCGCGTAAACGTAAAAAGTAAATGTTATATATCTTTAATACAATATATAATATCTTGTGTATATTTTTTAGCAGAGGCACTAGACGAAAATGTGTGACGAAGAAGTAACTCCCCTGGTTGTGGACAATGGCTCCGGCATGGTCAAGGCCGGCTTCGCCGGCGACGACGCTCCCCGCGCCGTCTTCCCCTCCATCGTCGGCCGTCCTCGTCACCAGGGTGTGATGGTCGGTATGGGTCAGAAGGACGCCTACGTCGGTGATGAGGCCCAGAGCAAGAGAGGTATCCTGACTCTCAAGTACCCCATCGAACACGGCATCATCACCAACTGGGACGACATGGAGAAGATCTGGCATCACTCCTTCTACAACGAGCTGCGTGTTGCCCCTGAGGAGTCCCCAGTCCTCCTGACGGAGGCTCCCCTCAACCCCAAGGCCAACCGTGAGAAGATGACACAGATCATGTTCGAGACCTTCAACACCCCCGCCATGTACGTGGCCATCCAGGCCGTGCTGTCCCTGTACGCCTCTGGTCGTACCACAGGTATCGTGCTGGACTCCGGTGATGGTGTTACTCACACCGTTCCAATTTGGGAGGGTTATGCTCTTCCCCACGCTATCCTTCGTCTCGACTTGGCTGGCCGTGACTTGACTGCCTACTTGATGAAGATCATGACTGAGCGTGGTTATTCCTTCACCACCACGGCTGAGCGAGAAATCGTTCGCGATATCAAGGAGAAACTTTGCTACGTTGCTCTAGATTTCGAGAATGAAATGAATTTGGCAGCTGCATCTTCCTCCCTTGAGAAGTCCTACGAACTTCCTGATGGTCAGGTCATCACCATCGGTAACGAACGTTTCCGTTGCCCAGAGTCCTTGTTCCAGCCTTCCTTCCTGGGTATGGAATCTGTTGGTATCCATGAGACCGTCTACAACTCCATCATGAGGTGCGACATTGATATCAGGAAGGACCTGTTCGCCAACAACGTTTTGTCTGGTGGTACCACCATGTACCCTGGTATTGCTGACCGCATGCAGAAGGAAATTACATCTCTAGCTCCTCCAACCATCAAGATCAAGATCATTGCTCCTCCCGAGCGTAAGTACTCCGTCTGGATCGGTGGCTCCATCCTGGCCTCTCTGTCCACCTTCCAGTCCATGTGGATCACCAAGGAGGAGTACGACGAGTCCGGACCAGGCATCGTCCACCGCAAGTGCTTCTAAATCATTATCAATATACGAATGTATACCTCAAGAAGAGTATTATTCCGAATTATTATACATCTCTATTATTCATCAATCTCATCTACGAAATATAAAATCATCTTTTGTACATGAGTCAATAAAATGTTTCAACAACATTCGATAACGCCATTTAATATCCCGTCACTTAATATTATAGGTAATTTTTATATTTTGAGATGTGAATGTACCTTTCATTATCGTTGCTAAAATATGTTGTTTTGTATATGCTAATACAGACATCAATTGAAATACATTATTTGATGAAAATGTCTTGACTTAACACGCGATTACAATCAAACACTCATACATATACCCACATGTATGAGTGTATACCCACATACACCTCCCAGTATTCATATACGTCTCAACACACTTATATACATCCATACACAAACACATACATTTATACTTATATAAACACTAAAACATTCTATAACACAATAAAATATACCCAGATGACAACTTTTGGGTGGCTTAATCTTTATCAATCAGCGTCTGACAAGGATACTATTTGAAATAGAACTTGTAGGAAAGGCCCCACGCGAAAAGATGGGCTTCTACAACGAAAAATGCTGGGAGGCAGCTGACGTATTTGATCCACTTCAACGAAAGGTATAGGATTAACTCTTGCTTTAACCAAGAATCTAAGAAAGCAAAGCATATGGGATGAGAGCAAGGAAAAATTACAAGAACAAGAGGACGGCAAAGACGGATAAGAGACAACCAGAAATATCTCAGCGTGAGAATGGAAACATAAAATTAAAAAATGAAACTGGCTAAAGCAAAGACCGAACTCAAGTTGATTCACACCCACGCCAGAAAAACAACATTAAAGGCTGGCATCTGGAGCTGGTGTATGTGGGTGTGGGAGGCTGGCATCTGGAGCTGGTGTATGTGGGTGTGGGAGGCTGGCATCTGGAGCTGGTGTATGTGGGTGTGGGAGGTTGGTGTATGTGGGTGTGGGAGGCTGGCATCAGCGACTGGTGTATGGGGGTGTGGGAGGTTGGTGTATGGGGGTGCGGAAGGTTGGTATTTGGGGGTGTAGGAGACTGGTATATCTGGGCATAGGAGACTGGTAGCTGGGATCTGGTGTATGAGGGCATGTGAGGCTAGTACCTGGGACTGGTATAAGGGGCAGTAGGAGCATGGTACCAGGGGACTGCAGGATAGTGGCCAGGGAGGATGGTGCTGTAAAATGTTTGAAGATGACGCGGTGTTGGCACAGCGATAAGAAGCAGGTGTGGGCATTAGTAAGTCAGCTTTATTTATTATCATATGTTGTTAAAACAGAGCTGTCGTCGTCGGGCGCCTTGTAAGACTTGTTACGTTGGTAAGACGTGCTGCGTTGGTAAGACGTGCTGCGTTGGTAAGACGTGCTACGTTGGTAAGACGTGCTGCGTTGGTAAGACGTGCTGCGTTGGTAAGACGTGCTACGTTGGTAAGACGTGCTGCGTTGGTAAGACGTGCTGCGTTGGTAAGACTTGCTACGTTGGTAAGACGTGCTACGTTGGTAAGACTTGCTACGTTGGTAAGACGTGCTACGTTGGTAAGACTTGCTTTGCGTTACCAACGAATGGTTTGATTTCATTAGGCAGATCGTGGAATTTACCCCTACTCCCCTATACCAACTTGTTTTATGAAAATAGTAATAAATCATTTCTTAAAAAATACAAATGTAAAAAAATTTCTTATATTCTCTCTCTCTCTCTCTCCTTCTCTCTCTCTCTCTCTCTCTCTCTCTCTCTCTCTCTCTCTCTCTCTCTCTCTCTCTCTCTCTCTCTCTCTCTCTCTCTCTCTCTCTCTCTCTCTCTCTCTCTCTTTCTCTCTCTGATTAGGTTTCTCACCACCATCGAGTATTTCCTGTCTCGAATACAATATACATAATATTTATTTATTTATACGTATTTATTTATATACAAGGTGCAATGGGTTGTGAAAGTACATAACATTAGTGTTCTTACATTCTTACAAAGCCACTAACACACATAATTTGACGGTTGAGAAGCGGGGCCAAAGAGCCAGAGCTCAACCCCCGCAAGCACAACTAGGTGAGTACATAGCGTTTCGGGCAGACGCGGTGTGTATTATTACGTTGAATATCTTATTTCTAAGACAATAACCATCATACTCTTTCCTCTATTTCGAACATTGATGTATTTAATTTTTATTTTTTAGCATTAGAGTCCTACTAATCGTGACTCTCATATATTTAGTGCATTCAGCTCTGACAATTTCATCACTGTACCGGTGTTATACTGTAACTAATATATTCAGCCCGTCCTCTCGAGTTGTCTCAACGGACAAAAAATGCTGTACTAAATTGCCTGAACCTAGGAGGTCTGGTCGACGACCGGGCCGCGGAGACGCTAAGCCCCGGAAGCACCTCAAGGTAACCTACTCTAACCTAACATAACCGATGGACACACGCATGGAAAATCTAAATGTTGCAAGTCGTTATAATTTATAGCGCATCATAGTTCGTCCGTTGGGGATTTTGACGTCAAAATTCGAGAGGACAGACTTCTAGCTAAGCTCGTGACCCCTCAGTCCTCAGCACTCAGCGCACCTGCCAACATTTCGTGAATGTTAAAAGCACAGTAGCGATCAAGGCTGCGAGCAGCCGCGTCCAACAGCCTGGTTGACCAGTCCAGCAACCAGGAAGCCTGGTCGAGAACCGTGCCCCGGGGACATTGAGCCCCGAAATCATCGCAAGGTAAGATAGGCAGGCGATTTCGAGTTTTCTGTATTTATTCCCCGCATGTTTCTAAAAACAAATTTGTAAAGGTTACTGCTCTATCCCTTATTAAAAACAAGAGGTCCTTGGATTATGTAAAAGGTACTACAAGTTCCACGTTTGTACAGAGGCATATTCTTAAAATATATCATAGCATCCCCGGGAAAAAATAACAATTCAAATTAAACAAATTGTTAGAGGATAATCTTAAGTTGAAGCAATAACAATTGACAAAAATAGATGACGAGCGTTGTGTAAGTGTTGGAAAAGTGTTTGATGGTTGTCGCTCGCCAGACGTCGCCAGTACCAGAGATTTCTGGTGTTTCATTCATCAGTTGTGCGAGAGAGGAAACTCTTAAACATACGCTACAGTACACCATGGATGAACTGTAATAAACTATTAATTATATGCATGGTGAAATACTAAAGAGTTCATGACATTTGTGAGACCAAACTTGGAATATGCAGCAGTTGTGTGGTGCCCAAATCTCAAGAAGCACATAGTCTGGAACATGTGCAATGGCATGCTACAAACTGGCTTCCGGAACTGAAGAACAAAAGTTACGAGGGGAGAATGGGGGGCGTTAAACATGCCTAAACTATATGATAAAAGAATAATAAGAGATATGATCACCACTTACAAAATACTAACAGGAATAGACCCAATTGACAAAGAGGAATACCTGAAACCAGCAACTTCACGAACAAGAGGATACAAATTCAAGCTAAAGGAACAAAGGTGCCGAAAAATATTATAAAATTTTATTTTGCAGAGTGATAGACGGTTGGAACAAGCTAAGTGAGAAGGTGGTGGAGGCCAAAACCGTCAGAAGTTTCAAAGCGTTATACAACAAAGAGTACTGGGAAGACGGGACACCACGAGCGTAACTTTCATCCTGTAACTACACTTAGGTAATTACACTCTGGTAATTACCAGGGGCTGGATAGATGGGCTCCTTACTCCCACCCTACAGTACCCATTTTTCGGAGGAGGAAGGGGGGAATATGAAGAGGCACAGGTGAAGCGAAAGTTTAGAAATGTGGACTATAGAGTGGGTTATGATAACAGACGAGCTGTCCACCTTGCTGGCACGATGTGTGTATGTGTTGGCAGCTAAGCTAAGCTTGCTCTCTCTTGGCTGGGAGCTGGGAGTACGAGATTCTTTACATGTATTTCAGTATATATGGATGTCTTCTTGAGGTTATCTTGAGGTTATCTTGAGATGATTTCGGGGCTTTTAGTGTCCCCGCGGCCCGGTCCTCGACCAGGCCTCCACCCCCAGGAAGCAGCCCGTGACAACTGACTTAACTCCCAGGTGCCTATTTACTGCTAGGTAACAGGGGCATTCAGGGTGAAAGAAACTTTGCCCATTTGTTTCTGCCTCGTGCGGGAATCGAACCCGTGCCACAGAATTACGAGTCCTGCGCGCTATCCACCAGGCTACGAGGCCCCCCTTAAAACAGAGGCTACAGTTAAGGAATTGCGCCCAGTAAATCCTCCCAGTAAATTCACACATGTTTTGATGTTCTGTTTAAGGCTTTTATTTTAGTATATATTAATTATTATTTTTTTTGCTAAGGGAAGATTTTGTGATCAAAATTTCATTTAGGAATTACGTATTGTGGGGCTGAGTTTTGATCGAGTACATCGAGGCTCTTGGGCCACTAGCTGAGGAGGTGGGGCGTCTCATCTTGGGCCACCAGCTGTAGGAGCGGGGCGTCTTAGAGAAATCTTTAAAGCATTCGATCTTCTAACTTTTCGATGGTGTTCCACACCCTAGTGGCTTTGGTGCTGTAGTCTGATGTTTAGTGGCTGCATGTTCAGGAGTTCATGGAGCTCCTGGATTGTCTGATCATATGGTGGACGGTGTTTTGCTGCTCTCCTTAGTGCCTTATTTTGCACTCCTTGTAGTTTTGCATGTTAGTTTTCCTTAAGGTGTATAGTGTTACTGGAGGATATTCTAGATGCGGCCGGACTAGACCCAAGGGGTGAGGCAGAGGGGCTCCTCACACCCACCCTGCAGTACCACAGGGGTGGGGTAAACTGGGCCGGCACGTCGACCCATACATAACTGTCAGACCCGCTCGCGTATGCACGGTTTATGGGTAATACATATAGTATACGAGACAAATGTGCAGTGTCTTGAGAGAGAGAGCCCTTCATTACGCGCGTATTAATACACACACACAAACACCTACCGCTCCCTCCTGCTCTCTCTCTCTCTCTCTCTCTCTCTTCGTCTCACGCTCACATTTACTTCACATAACAGTATTTTAGGGTAAGTTAATGGTGACATGATATATCTTCATTTAACGTATACATTTTTGGCATACTTTGAACATCTTTTGAACTTTTCATAAGTCCGTTTATCACCTGCATATATTTTCTAATCATCAGTATTTTATTTTCTTGTTTTTTGGTCTCTAGGCATCTGCCAGGAACATTACATTTTAGGATGCCATGATGTGCATTACTCCCAACTGCATATATATATATATAAATATGACCAATTTCTTAATATATCTTAACGTCCCCATTTTCTGGCAGGATATCACTGACAAAGTTGACATCACTTCATGTTTTCTCATCAGCCTCATGTTTTTATATATCTTTTTTTTTCTTTTTTGGCAGTAATGAAAACGGAATGGTTGCCCCTTGCTCTCTATTTCAAGCACAGGAAGAATGACAGTGTTCAGTGACACGCCAAAAACAGCTATGGGACAAAAATGTCAACCAGCAGGTACAAGTCTCACTTGATGTGGCGGAGAGAGAGAGAGAGAATGATGGTATATAAGAGACCAGGAGCCCTCGCCGGCCCTTAGTGTACTTCAGACTCAGGATACGTCAGGTCTTGTGTGCGTACCCGACCGTGGCCACAATGTGTGGTTATTATACAGTATATAGGACAGGGGGCGCCTGTCTTGTATACCTTAGCGACGTAGACAGTGTAGTAGAAAACACCACAGGAGTTAATAACATATAAAACTGCTGTTCTTCTGCGAAACTTTTCATACTGATCATATAAGCAGACAATCAGTCACAATAGCGGGGCTGAAAATGGCGTACCCAATCCACACACAGGGAAATACAGATTATGGACGTTTCAGTCTATCCTGGACCATTATCAGGACTTGATAATGGTCTCGACGAACAGAAAGATCGTCAATCCTTTATTTTCTGATTCGTAGGTTGGGTGCCTGATCATATACCTTTCGGTTTCGTATTTAGGGTTCAATATCTACGAGCAGTCACTCAAATAAATGTTTTATATGATACAATCTTAAGTCTCTTCCGGTGTTACAACTCAATAGACTCGTATAAGTTAAGCCCTTCAGAGAAGTACTGTGTTAACTCCACCATACTTCACAGATTCTCCCAGTGAATTCTGAGGAAATAATCCTCATTAATAATAACGATCCAGGTCTCTTACCGTCAGAGACGTGAAGAGAAACACCACATAAGGACAAGCCTCAACTGGGGAAGTCTTTGGGAAATGTCAACAGTAAAGTCTTGCCATTGTTATATGCCTTCAATACCTATAAAATCCCGTATCGTATCACCGTATCCAACACATCGTATCCCGTTGTGTTGTAGTGAGATTTATTTGGCCAACTACAAACCCATTAGATACCCTGATATTTGACTAATATCAAGTATCAAACGCTTTACGACCTACCCACAAGGAAGTCACAATAACGTGAAATATCTACGAGAAAACTTGTGGAGCAGGACGGGGGATAGAACCCGCGTTCTGGGTCACCACGGACGCGCACCGTACCCTTGGACCACGCCATGCTAGAGGTTACACAACCCGGAGCCCGCCCAGACGCACTAGGACTCTAGGAAAACCGATCTGGTACCTTATCTAAGTTTTACATGTAACCCGCATACACATTGGTGTTAGGTAATGGGGTTCTTCACTACACGCTGCCGTCAAATACACAATAAAATTTACTGCCTGTAAATTTCTATGATTATTATTGTCGGTGTCATGATTGTTTTGTTTGGCCCAAACACTACATGACACAACTTATTGTACAGCACAATTCAGCTAATGCCTGGTAAAGCATACATAAACAATGAAATCACATAAACGTGATATATCTATGATAAAATATTGAGGCCTCGTGAATGATACGATAGGGTGCAACCCAGGCCACTGAGCTCCCCAAGCACACGCATTACCAACTTGACCATGATGAACTCAAAAGTTCTACCTGCCTATTAATATTTCTGGTCGAGATACTTTTTAGTTCTTCGTATTTTCCCAAGTGTTTCGTAACAAAATTCATGCATTTTAATGTTTTTTCTTTTAAATATTCGTGCATCTTTCCTGAAACATTTACCAGCACTGTGCAAAAATATATATCATCAGTTTTATATCGGTAACCAAATATATGTTTTTCAGATCTGACTTTAATTCATCATGTGTGACGACGACGTAAGCCCCTTGGTTGTGGACAATGGCTCAGGCATGGTCAAGGCCGGCTTCGCCGGTGACGACGCTCCCCGCGCCGTCTTCCCCTCCATCGTCGGCCGTCCTCGTCACCAGGGTGTGATGGTCGGTATGGGTCAGAAGGACGCCTACGTCGGTGATGAGGCCCAGAGCAAGAGAGGTATCCTGACTCTCAAGTACCCCATCGAGCACGGCATCATCACCAACTGGGACGACATGGAGAAGATCTGGCATCACTCCTTCTACAACGAGCTGCGTGTTGCCCCTGAGGAGTCCCCAGTCCTCCTGACGGAGGCTCCCCTCAACCCCAAGGCCAACCGTGAGAAGATGACACAGATCATGTTCGAGACGTTCAGTACTCCTGCCATGTACGTGGCCATCCAGGCCGTGCTGTCCCTGTACGCCTCTGGTCGTACCACAGGTATCGTGCTCGATACTGGTGATGGTGTCACCCACACCGTCCCCATCTACGAAGGTTACTGTCTTCCCCACGCTATCCTTCGTCTCGACCTGGCTGGCCGTGACTTGACTGCCTATCTTACAAAGATCATGACTGAGCGTGGTTATTCCTTCACCACCACGGCTGAGCGAGAAATCGTTCGTGACATCAAGGAGAAACTTTGCTACGTTGCTCTCGACTTCGAGAATGAGATGAGTGTGGCTGCTGCGTCTTCTTCTGTTGAAAAGTCCTACGAACTTCCCGATGGTCAGGTCATCACCATCGGTAATGAACGTTTCCGTGCTCCTGAGTCTCTATTCCAGCCTTCCTTCCTGGGTATGGAATCTGTTGGTATCCACGAAACCGTCTTCAGCTCCATCATGAGGTGCGACATTGATATCAGGAAGGACCTGTTCGCCAACAACGTTTTGTCTGGTGGTACCACCATGTACCCTGGTATTGCTGACCGCATGCAGAAGGAAATTACATCTCTAGCTCCCTCTACAATCAAGATCAAGATCATTGCTCCTCCCGAGCGTAAGTACTCCGTCTGGATCGGTGGCTCCATCCTGGCCTCTCTGTCCACCTTCCAGTCCATGTGGATCTCCAAGGAAGAGTACGAAGAGTCCGGACCCGGAATCGTCCACCGCAAATGCTTCTAGGTTTCTCTCTTGTATTACACATATCACATGTATAATTCTTCTATTTATCATCTGTTATCGTTATGCATTTGTGATATTTTTGCAATGGAAATATTTTTATAAAACATTTTTTAGATTTCCTATATACTTATTGAGATTGTATAGCATATTCAGACAAGACTTCCACGGGAAGAGTTACAAGAATCTTGTTATTGATTCTGTACTATTATAAAAGACAGAAATATATATATTTAAACTGCTACAGTGGGGTTTATTTCTTCCTGCAAGGTAACTAGTTGTGAGACTCACTTATTGATCCACGTTACATGATGTACATCTGTACATCATTGTCAACAGTACACCCAAGGATTATTGATGGATTAGACAAGTCAATAGGATGTGTGATCTTTAACATGTTGCTTTACCTTATATATCTGGTCTTTATTTGCTTGTTATATATATATATATAAACAGATCTCCATTCTGTATATGGTATGTAATATATATAATAATAATATCACTTTCGGTATAATTTAAAATATGTGTATTTTAATTAACTTTCTTTAATAGCGATGTACAGACTATGTTTTCAAAGGAAAGTATGGTAGACATAATTCATTTTATGTTGACCAAACAACACACTAGAAAGTGAAGGGACGACGACGTTTCGGTCCGTCCTGGACCATTCTGAAGTCGATTCTCATGTCACAATCGACTTGAGAATAGTCCAGGACGGACCGAAACGTCGTCGTCCCTTCACTTTCTAATGTGTGGTCTGGTCAACACATTTCAGCCACGTTATTGTGACTCCTCGCCTACATTCATTTTATAGACCGTCACAGTTATTACTTTCTAGCAATGTTAGAGCTACGTTAAACAAAAATCGGGGTAGCACAGATTACTACCAGTTCAATAAATGGTATCCAACTCGTCATACAGGAAATCGGACACTGCAATCCTTAAGCTTGTTGAATGAAATGTTAGTGTTCACGGTATTGTGGAGTGAATACTGAATGCCATGGACCAAGAGCTGGATTGATCTTAGTCCATGGCATAGATACCATAGTGGTGCTCCGGGGATTTGGCATACTGTCTAACTCACGTATCATGACATCTCACTCATACACCCATCTGATCATGCTTTCTCATTCACACGCTGGATTTATCATGCTGTTTCATTCGCAAACTCATCTCATCACATTATCTCACTCAACTCATCATGCTATCTCACACTCATTTCATATTTCACTCATACACTCAACTTATCATGTTACCTCACTCACACACTCATCTGAGCATAGTACCTCACTCACACACTCATCTCAGTGACTTCAAAAGTAGTTTTGCATCTTACAAAAGAGCATCATGAATCAACAGCAAATAGAGGGGCGCAGAAGTACTGTTTCAATTTGACATAATATCTACTTTTTTATGGTTGTCTTAAGAATTATCAACCTCGGAAGGGTTATTAAATCCACCACAATAGTTTACTGACCAGCTAGCAAGGATACAGCTAACATATAGTATATATTATATATATATTATATATATATATATATATATATATATATATATATATATATATATATATATATATATATATTATATATATATTATATATATATATATATATATATATATATATATATATATATATATATATATATATATATATATATATATATATATATATATATATTTGGTATACCATATATAGAGAAGCGGGATACCCCCCTATTCGGTGTATAGAGTTAACGTCTTGACACTTACCATATTAAGGCTTCGTTCTACGGTGGAGAAGACGGTCCTCGGGAAGAACATTCCACCGGAGACTGCGAGCAAAAAGATTGGCATCGTCACACCCCCCCAACGGCACTCCCCTAATGATGGAGAGAGACACAGCTAAACAGCGTGGACAGGGTGGGGTCCGCAGTGATGCTCACACGTGTCAGGTATATCACACATCCAGTACACACACCACCATACATACCATTTTGTTTTACCACCATACATACCATTTTGTTTTACCACCATACATACCATTTTGTTTTACCACCATACATACCATTTTGTGTCTTGGCTCGCACAACCGACACAAAATTGAGAGGGCTGCGCTACAAGGATATACTGTGGGAGCTGAACCTAATGTCATCTGAATAAATGATAAATGGGATATGATCCAGATATATAAAATACTTAGATGTATTGATATAGAGCTGCAGAATGTTTAGAATGAGCAGTAACTTATTAAGGGGACGCATGGATGCTAGACGCGCAGATGAGCCATAGAGAAGCAAGGAAATACATCTTCAACCTCAGTGAAGTAAGCAAATTGAACGAAATTGCACTGAAAATAGTAAAGGTTGCCTCAAGTCACAGTTTAAAATGCAGATCTGACACGAAACAGTTTGAATGGTCATGCCCATGAAAAGATGCTTGGCCCTACATACTGCCAGGGGAAAAAAAAACATGTTAGGTAATACACACATATACACCAAAATAAACAAATTGGAATGGAGGATAGTTGGGGCTACCTCCATGTACAGTTAATCAGTTAATAATAAATATATAAATGTTTATTCGGGTAAAAGTACATACATACATACATACATAAATACATAAATACATACATACATACAAGATGAGTTACAAACAGAATGTTGGATTTCTAGATAGAGCTAGCCCATACTATGCCTAGAGCCACTAATACGCACAGCGTTTCGGGCTTGAGTTGTAAAAGATGATACGACAAAGGTTCTGGTGTCATTACAGTTAACGACTGATTGCAAGAATGTCATAAACCCGGAGCTGAAGCTATACCCTGCAATACCAATTACGTACACACACACACACACACACACACACACACACACACACACACACACACACACACACACATTTGCTTGCTACAAGAGAAGAATTCCAATGCTCAGTAACGTATATAAATAAAATGTATAAATATTTTTCTAAGGATCTATGTGTTAGTGATTTAATAGCAAAGAATGTGATGTCGCCACAACATTACGAACTATAGAGACACATTCTTCATAAGGACACCGGCGCCATTTAACGAGCCGAGTAAAGTTGTCGTCTTGACCTTTGACCTTCCTTACTCCCCAGCCTTTCTGACCTGCCCAAGTTTCTGAAGAATGTAGAACTGAACTTAATGAGCTCTTCTCTTCATATTTAATTAATCATGATCACATTTAATCAATCATTATCACGTTTAATTAATCATTATCATGTTTAATTAATCAAAACTCTAATAATCACTAGAGTCGAGCAGAGTACTGCAATCGTGGAGGGTTAAGGTGATACCGATTGTATAAGAGAGGAAATAGATCACTTGCGACGATCTATTGGCCAATTCCCTTGAAGTCACTGGTGGAAAAATTGCTTGAATCGATAATCGCAAAAGCCATTCGTTTTCATCTTGAATACAAAAAAACACAGATCAATAAAGGATTCACTGCATGATTTTATTTCCGCTCGTAATTGATTACATTACTCTCATTTCATTCCTATATATCTCAAGCAGTTGATAAATGAAAAAGAACGTGATATTCTATATCTCGACTTTAGCAAAACCTTGGATACTGTGCCTTATGAAAGACCCATTTGATAGGTGGAGGAACATAGTATTGGGGAATGGGGATGGGGGGGAGGGAGGGGTTAGCCTCAGTTCAGGTAGAACTTGGTTATTTAAAAAAGAAAGTAGAGTTACCATAAATTAAGTCTGAATGGGTAACCGTTGTATGTGTAGTGCCTCAGGGCTGTCTTGGGACCTCTGTAACTTACCAGAAATATATATACAAAACTTACCATATAGCTTACCATACACATATATATATACACAAAATTATTTTGACACACGAATGAGAAGCAACATTTGAAAACGTCCGCATTATACAAAAATAGGGCAGGAAATGCATTCAAGGCTCAAAATAGCTACAAGATGGTTAAGATCTGCTTTCAAAGTGGAGACAAAAGTGGTAGATGAAGTCTACTGACAGGAGTGTGTTGTCCTGGGGTTCTGGAGTCCTTTTGTTCTGGGAGGTTGAAGTCCTCAAGTCCTATGGGTCATGCTTCATTAAAGCTTAAAAAATGGTATTATGTAAACTGAAAGTATTTTCATATTGTACTGGAATAATATATATATATATATATATATATATATATATATATATATATATATATATATATATATATATATATATATATATATATATATATATATATATATATATATATATATATATATATATATATATATATATATATACACATGCAATTTGGATGTGAAAGTCACCTTGAGTCTGACAACAATAACTGGTAGAGGGCGCATGTTTCCCCTTCTGCGGCCAGACAAATGATTCCTCCCCGACCCAAAATAACACAAGCGAGATGATTAATAACGGCTGTAATTAGAACTCCAAGTCTGGCCTCCGACCGCTAAATTTAAATTATACTAACGTGATAAGCTTTAACGAGCTGAAGGCAATATGTTCCCACACGCCATATTGGGGGAGACATTACCTTACCAACCATCCAAAACGACTGTAAGTGAAAAATGACATGTAGTAAGCGGGAGTATCCGGATGGGTATATAAGTGCATACAAGCACTCCCAGCCCTCAGTGTACTTCAGGCTCAGGATACGTCCGGACTGCGTACGTGCCTCTCTGTGACTTGTGTTATTTGGTGGAAAATATTCGACTTGGAAAATTTCTCACTTTTTTTTCCCCAAGTTTAAGTTGAGAGTTCCAAAGGGAACTCGATTTAATCATTGTTATGGGTCGATGAGTCATAATAACGTGGCGGAAGTATGTTGACCAGACTACACACTAGATAGTGAAGGGACGACGACGTTTCGGTCCGTCCTGGACTATTCTCAAGTCCTGGACCATTCTCATCGACTTGAGAATGGTCCAGGACGGACCGAAACGTCGTCGTCCCTTCACTTTCTAGTATGTGGTCTGGTCAACATTGTTATGGGTGATCATTGTTTGCTGGAATCGGTTTCTGACCAAACCAAACGCTACTGTTCGCTTTGCTCTTAAATTGCCTATGCATGTAAGCATAACTATTCAAACAACATATTTATGAATACCATCAAAACCAAATTAAAACACACAATCAATTTATTAAAAATATAAAAGGAATATAAACCCAAATACAAATTGCTTTCACATTCACAATGGGGAAAAAAAAATATTTTTAAGATGAGCTATACAGTGAGAGCGGCTCGCCTCTCTCCCTAAAGTGCCACACCCACCACCTTACGGGAGTGCTGGCGGGCGCTCCACCCACCTTCCGCACCACCCACCTACCACTCCACCCTCCTACCGCACCACCCACCTACCACTCCACCCACCTACCACTCCACCCACCTACCACTCCACCCTCCTACCACTCCACCCACCTACCACTCCACCCACCTACCTCTCCACCCTCATATATGGTTTCCCCACCACAGCTACACTTTTCTTACCACCTCCAGCCCGACTGTGCCAGCCACGCCAAGTGCTGGCAAGTACTTTCACAAATTTCTAAATATAAAACTTGGCAGATAGATAAGGTGTGGGTGACAGGGGGTAGGCTGGCTAGACATAGGAGCAGTCATCAGTATATGTGACCAGTGCTGATACTAATCACAATATTTGTACTTTGCTTAAACTAAAAGTTATGCTAATCCAAAATGTTTGAATTATCTGATATCGCATACTAAATCAAATAATACATTTAACGTTCATATTATACATATATTATATATTTTTTAAAGAACAGGGAACAAATCCACAAGGGCCGTGACGAGGATTCGAACCTACGTCCGAGATCATCCCAGACGCTGCTTTAATTGACTGAACTACGACATGGTCAAAAGAGTTGAAACCAGAAGTTGTACCTAACTTACTTGGATCTTATTCATTTGTTCATTTGATACATCACGCTATTGTGATTTCTGTGTGTAAAGAACAGGGAAATTTAATTACGAGTTTTGTGTGAACGAATCATCCTTCGTATTGTCTCATACGTCCAGGTAAATTATATTATTAATGACTTCTCCAAAGATGAGTTTCTTTATCTGCACGACACGTTTAACACAGGTGTTATCATAAGGACGAGGAAACAAGAACAGGTCAATACTATACTCGGTCAGTAAAAAGCCAAAACACAGGGACGAGAGGTGTGGCTAAGAGAGCGTAATAAAACTGGCAAAGTACGAAAGTCAGGGAAACTTATTTGAGAGTTGGTTATACCATCATTGTCCCCCAACTAAAAATAATAAAGTACAAAGAATCTCACGCTTGTGGGACTGTTATAGAATTTCACAATCTTATTGCATAGATATAGTGTGAAGTTATTGATGTTATGGGATGGAATTGAAAGCCATCTTCAGTTCCTTTCAAATGACAGGAGCGGAAGATGGAGTACATCATTACCACCACCAGTGAATGGGGAACACCTTGTACAAATTTGCTTATGGGTACAAACTAGGTGTCTTTCAGGCCCTGTGTATATTCAGTTATATATATATATATATATATATATATATATATATATATATATATATATATATATATATATATATATATATATATATATATATATATATATATATATACCATATCTGACCGTATAAGATATGGGGGTTATTGAACTTTACTGGAAATATTAGTATATACATATATAAATGGGTAATATTACTTAACAATAATTGGACGTTCTTTCTAGTAAGGTGAAATTTCATGAGTAATTTTTTTCAGATCTGAAATCACTCCACCATGTGTGACGAAGACGTGAGCCCCTTGGTTGTGGACAATGGCTCCGGCATGGTCAAGGCCGGCTTTGCCGGTGACGACGCTCCCCGCGCCGTCTTCCCCTCCATCGTCGGCCGTCCTCGTCACCAGGGTGTGATGGTCGGTATGGGTCAGAAGGACGCCTACGTCGGTGATGAGGCCCAGAGCAAGAGAGGTATCCTGACTCTCAAGTACCCCATCGAGCACGGCATCATCACCAACTGGGACGACATGGAGAAGATCTGGCATCACTCCTTCTACAACGAGCTGCGTGTTGCCCCTGAGGAGTCCCCAGTCCTCCTGACGGAGGCTCCCCTCAACCCCAAGGCCAACCGTGAGAAGATGACACAGATCATGTTCGAGACCTTCAACACCCCCGCCATGTACGTGGCCATCCAGGCCGTGCTGTCCCTGTACGCCTCTGGTCGTACCACAGGTATCGTGCTCGATACTGGTGATGGTGTCACCCACACCGTCCCCATCTACGAAGGTTACTGTCTTCCCCACGCTATCCTTCGTCTCGACCTGGCTGGCCGTGACTTGACTGCCTATCTTACAAAGATCATGACAGAGCGTGGTTATTCCTTCACCACCACGGCTGAGCGAGAAATTGTTCGTGACATCAAGGAGAAACTTTGCTATGTCGCCCTCGACTTTGAGAATGAGATGAGCGTTGCTGCAGCTTCTTCATCCCTTGAGAAGTCCTACGAACTTCCTGATGGTCAGGTCATCACCATCGGTAACGAACGTTTCCGCTGCCCAGAGTCCTTGTTCCAGCCTTCCTTCCTGGGTATGGAATCTGTTGGTATCCATGAGACAGTCTTCAATTCCATCATGAGGTGCGACATTGATATCAGGAAGGACCTGTTCGCCAACAATGTTTTGTCTGGTGGTACCACCATGTACCCTGGTATTGCTGACCGCATGCAGAAGGAAATCACAGCTCTGGCTCCCTCCACTATCAAGATCAAGATCATTGCTCCTCCCGAGCGTAAGTACTCCGTCTGGATCGGTGGTTCCATCTTGGCCTCTCTCTCCACCTTCCAGTCCATGTGGATCACCAAGGAGGAGTACGACGAGTCCGGACCAGGCATCGTCCATCGCAAATGCTTCTAGGATGAATTTTAATTATACTGTAATGTTAGGTGTGGAGAGGAAAAATACATATAATAACCTTACAATACTCTTGCATATCAGTTATTCCTCTTTATTGCAACTGCAATGTGCATTTTTTACTGCATCTTTTATCATTGAAAATCATAAAGATTTGCTTTTGTTGTAGTTTGGTTATCTCGTGTCCCACACAGGCATTCTTATGAGTAATAAGTTTTTTATATACAAGTAACGATTTACTTGTTTATATACAAGTAATAAGTAAATCTCATTCTATTTTTGAACTTACATTGATCATAATTAACTACCTAGTAACAGGATTATCTAACCACTTGGACTGGTCGGTACAGCGACAAAATCGTATCTTGCAGGTCGCTGTTTGATCCCCGATGGTTCAAATAGTTGAGCACCATTCCTTCCCCCGACCAATCCCAAATTTTTCTCCTCATATTCTTTCCAAGTGATACATAGTCGAACTAGAGTTGCGCTTTCTCCTTGATAATTACCTTAACTTACCTACCTTTAGTATTATATTCAAATATTTAAAAGCTCTGTAAGATACTAAGATTCTGATAGTGACACCTGACATATCGGTAAACATCCAGGAATGATCCAATTAAACCTTAAAGCGATACAGTGTGGAGCGGAACCCCTCAATAAAGTGAAGACTATACACCCTTTTTCACCCTTTTCCAAGGTTTTAAGAGGAAACTTATACTCATGATGACCAGACCACACACCAGAAGATCGGACGACGACGTTTCGGTCCGTCATGGACCATTATCAAGTAGATTGTGATAGTGGTCCAGGATGGACCGAAACGTTGTCGTCGTTTCATCTTCTGGTATTTTATTTGGTCATCATATCTTCAGCCACATTACTGTGACTCATCGTCTGCAACTTACATATTAAGCAAAGAGAGCGAAGGAACAATATGGAATATTTATGATAGGGTTTGCAGAATAGAACAAGCACAAAAAGACTAAATAAGAAGAATACTGAACGCAGACGAGGAGTCACAATAACGTGGCTGAAATATATTGATCAAACCACACACTAGAAAGTGAAGGGACGACGACTTTCAAGAATTCTGAACATTTGTGAACAGCCGCGCAGAGAAAGCGTGTGGAGCCAAGGCATATAAGGAACATGTGAGATGACGGAGGTATAATCACGTGAGATGAGAGGGGTCTTACCTAGTGAAGATGAGTGATCATTATCAAGTGAAGTGACAGATTAGTAGTAGATGAGGGTACGGGGCATAAGTTGGTTCAGGTACGGGACAAAATGATTACAAGAGTTGACAGGACATTAGAAGTGGGGCGAGCCATGGGTATGATGGGCCGAGCTGCGGGTATGAAGGGCCGAGCTACGGGTATGATGGGCCGAGCTACGGGTATGATGGACCGAGCTTCGGGTATGATGGGCCGAGCTACGGGTATGATGGGCCGAGCTACGGGGTATGATGGACCGAGCTTCGGGTATGATGGACCGAGCTACGGGTATGATGGGCCGAGCTTCGGGTATGACTGGCCGAGCTACGGTATGATGGGCCGAGCCTCAGGTATGATGGGCCGAGCCTCAGGTATGATGGGCCGAGCTACGGGTATGATGGGCCGAACTACAAGGTATGATGGGCCGAACTACAAGGTATGATGGGCCGAGCTTCGGGTATGATGGACCGAGCTACGGGTATGATGGACCGAGCTTCGTGTATGATGGGCCGAACTACAGGTATGATGGGCCGAGCTACGGGTATGATGGGCCGAGCTACGGGTATGATGGGCCGAGCTTCGGGTATGATGGGCCGAGCTCGCAATCGGATCGCAAAATTGACGTGATGGCCCGTTCTCTGTTCGTGGGTGCTGGGTTAGGTTAGGTTCGGGCAATTTAGTACAAGAGTTTAGTGACGTTGGGAACGCTGGAGAGGACGGACTACAGGTGGAGACTGAATACCCACATGAGCTACAGGGACGTTAGAAAGAACTTTTTCAGTGTCAGAGTAGTTAACAAGTGAACATAAGAAAAAAAGTAACTGCTGAAGGCCTATTGACCCATACGAGGCAGTTCCTATTTATAACCACCCAATCGCACTCATATATATGTCCAACCTACGTTTGAAACAATCGAGGGACCCCCACCACCGCCGCGTTACGCGGTAATTGGTTCCACAAATCAACAACCCGGTTACCGAACCAGTATTTACACAAGTCTCTCCTAAATCTTAACTTATCTAAGTAATACCCATCGTTTCGTGTACTGTCTTGTACTGATACTTTTAATACCCCATTAATATCCACTTTGTTAGGTGGAATGTGGAATTCCACCTAACAAAGTTAGGTGTTAGGTGGAATTCCACTTGACATTCCACTTCGTCAAGTGGAATGCATTAGACAGTGATGTGGTGGAAGCTGACTCCATATACAGTTTCAAATGTAACTATGATAGAGCCCAGTAGGCTCAGGAATCTGTACATCAGTTGATTGACAGTTGAGAGGCGGGACCAAAGAGCCAGAGTTCAACCCCCCGCAAGAACAACTAGGTGAGTACCTAACGTGCTCGCAAAAGCCTCGAGCAGACATTAAAGGTATTGACTGCCTTCCTATGATACACAATGTCTCTCTCGTCACTTGTATACCTCTGCAACAGGACAACACATTTGTACCCAAATTGTACTGACCCCTCAGAGACTGGAGCGTATGCTACGTGATTCTCGCTCAGAGGTACCGGGTTCCGGCCTGCGAACACAACGTAACGGTCTCTAAAAATCCCTTGTTACTACTTGTAATATAGTTGTAACATCTTGTTATAACGTTTTTATGAAGTATTAGAACGTCGTTACAACTTGCTATATTGGTTGTTACAACTTGTTAGGTGTTAAAACGTGTTCTAACGTTATAGCAACGTCGTAGTTTCGTCGTGTGTTTGGCGGGCGTCTCCATCACAGCAGAGTAGTCCTTTAGAGGCGAGGCAACTAGGCGGAACACAATATACGATATGATTTACTTTATAAAAAGTTATGTGAAATATATAGGCCTAAGCTAGGTCTAATTGACTGCTAGAATTAGACTATAGGCATTCAGTTAGACTAGCTACGGTTTAGCAGTTTAATTACTTATGATTTAAGAATTTCAATGCTTTTTAATACACACAAAATTTATACGGATGACGCATCAGTTATGTGCCTCTGTAACCCTTTCCACTACCGCCCACAAGATGGGTATGGGGTGCATAATAAATGAACTAAGTGAAGGGACTGTTTTTGTTGCAGCTGCTGGCGTATGACGCCTGACTCGTGCTCACAGGTGGCTACATTTATGTCTGTGTCGTCTTCTCCAACCTCAAGTGTGGTGTGTGTGTGTGTGTGTGTGTGTGTGTGTGTGTGTGTGTGTGTGTGTGTGTGTGTGTGTGTGTGTGTGTGTGTGCGTGTGCGTGTGTGTGTGTGTGTGTGTGTGTGTGTGTGTGTGTGTGTGTGTGTGTGTGTGTGTGTATGTGTGTGCGCGTGTGAGCGCGTGTGTGTATGCGTGTGTGTAATATAAACATAGCCATTCACACCTATATAAATGCATGCTATATATTCGCTTACATTACACCTACATACACATTCAGTCATAAATATGCCATTTCCTCAACACAAACACAATTTACCAATACACACACACACACACACATATACACAGTTTAACCAATAAATAAGACACGCTAAACATGAGTACAGTGAGTGCAACATTACAGAAGCCTCCAAACGCAGCTAACTCATCGCCCACACCCACCTACAAGCAGTACTACCCAAATCTTAGAATTTGGTCTCGAATAAGCGTGAGGCAAAAATAAGTTTTCTTACAGTGGGAAGTATTACAGTCATTTTAATGAGAAGCAACTATCAAGGTAAAAGCGTAGACCTTACATATCCTCGGGTTGCCACAAACTGGCTACCATTTTTTGTTGAAACATTATATTTTCACTCTCAGAATAGAAACACAGGTGGCATAAATATGTTCTAATTCAAACTACAGCGAGAAGGGAAGATATATATATCTATCTTGGTGACTTTATGAATAGATACGACATACATTAATGAAGAGGCAGCCGCTGCCAGCATTGAGAAAAGAATAGTGGGAACTCTCTGAACATCAAGCAGGCTAAAGCAACTGTAAATAAAAAATACCTAAATACAGTGAGGGAGCAGTTATGGGGCCATAGTAAGCAGGAGTATACGGGCGGTATATAAGTGTGGTGAAGCAGGGGCGCCATCTAGTGTACTTCACTCTCAGGATACCACTCGGCTGTGTACGTGTCCCTTCACCATCACTGTGTTGAGTTCGGGATAATCGACATCGACATATTTTCCGCTGCGCACTTCACGGCTTGATAACACAGCGTACAACAACTGCGTAACATACAAGTTAATACGCATTAAACAAGCAAAAGCATGGGGACATTCTCGTTAATGTTTTGCTTTCGGAAGGGAACTGGAAAGGCACAATATCACTGAAATTGTTGACCAGACCACACACTAGAAAGTGTAGGGACGACGACGTTTCGGTCCGTCCTGGACCATTCTCAAGTCGATTCAACAACTCCAGGTCCAGGATGGTCCAGGACAGACCGAAACGTCGTCGTCCCTTCACCTTCAAGTGTGTGGTCTGTTCAACATACTTTAGCCACGTTATTGTGACTCGTCGCCTGCACATCACTAAAATTTCCGTTCAATGACCCAGCACTATTAGCTTCAGAAAAATGGAGTTGTAAACAGTGAAATACGTTTCAAACACATCATAATTATATAAAATATTTTCTCAAGTGCTTCCAAAACAAATTTCTCCTTAATATTAAATGCTAATTATTATTAAATGCAACAAATGTAAACAGAGCATAGAGCGAAAAGTTAAGTTAGAAAGACCACTTAAAATAACAAAGTTTATTATAACTCTTGTTGCACTTAGGGGGGTCGAAAGCCTAGCACGTCGAATTTCAGTCCAAAGAAACACCTGACAATTTGAGGTTTAATACTTCAGCTACGCGACCAAGCGTCACACCAACGACCGGTTTAAATCCATCAATAGCTTTAACAAAATCGGCATCCACTGATTTTGTTTCCCCTCGTAATTTGCTGATGCAACCCTTGAAATTTGGATTCCTTGGACGAGACATTCGTGTGAGAGAATAGATACCTGTGTTATATGTGCTCGACTGAAGTGACTGACATCTTTGTAAATTGTGATAATGTTTGAAACTAAAGGAGTGCAGTAAATATATATATATATATATATATATATATATATATATATATATATATATATATATATATATATATATATATATATATATATATATATATATATATATATAGGAAAGGTTGCAGTGCTAATATTTAAAAATGTCCTTTACCCGATAATAATTTTCTATTTCCCTTGTTATTTTATACCTAAAGACCAAGGTGAACCATGAATGGCACTCGATTTGCAAATGAAATTTCATGATATATGGGAGAAAAATTTGCTTTAATTCAAGAAAATTCCAAAAATCCACTTTTCACTCAACTTAATGAATTGCGTATTTCAACATTATGCTCCATCCACTTTCTAATTACAAATTCACCACATAATGATGGTCAAAATATTTGGAATTTGCAACAGACACGGGTCGCTGGATTGTTTCAAGCGTGGGTTTGACATACATACGGATACGTTTGAGTGTATAGTATGGAAGTGCCTCATAGGGGCCAATAGGCGTTCTGTAGTGTTCCTTATTGTTATGTTCTTATAATACCACGTCAGTAAACATAAGAATGTGGCGAGAACCGTTTGACTCGTGGGTTTGCAACACATTATCAGAGCACATTAATCCATGACCAAACCGATGCTATTGAAATTCCATATTGAAACTTTGAGTGTTTACCCGAGTAACACCGAAACTGTTCTTCAAGCAACCCGTTCTCCTGAAGTACGTCGTATTTTGACGTGTCCTAACGCCAAAGACTGACGTACTAAAAATGGCAGCTGCTAGCGAAGTTGATGTGATGTCCCGTTTTCTGTTCGTGGGTCCACGGGAAGGTTAGGTTCGGGCAATTTATTCAACCCCTCCTCCTTATAGCACGTCGCATTTTGACGAATACGTTCCCTAAGGGCAAAAACTGTCGTGCTAGAAAACGGTAGCGGCTCGCGAAATTGACATAATGACCCGTTTTCTCTTCGTGGGTACTTTGGTAGGTTAGGATAAGAGCACGTTAATGCGACAGTTTCATGACGTTGGGAACACTTGTGAGAACGGGCTGATTTAGTTCAATAGTTCAGTGACGTTGGAAACGCTTAGGAAAACGAGCTGCTTCAAAACCATGGAAATCAAGAACCGTCTGTTTATGTATTTTCTGTGTGTTGTTATAACAATTATTTTAGGAGATAATTACATATATTACAAAACAAGCACTGATGGAATTTCAAAATTATGGTTGATTACGTTTGTGTTGTGCAGAATCAATGAAAATTCCACACTTCGTTCAATAATATTCATTGCAGTTGATATGGTGCATTTCACAAACTTGACCACGACAAAGATAATAATAATACAATTTTTGGCTAAGTAATTAAATAAAAAAATACAATCTGTTCAGGAAAATATTATGTAGATCATCTTTACCGACAAACTGCAAATATGTTTAAATTAAAGCTCTAAATTCACAGTTCTTTCAAAAAAAGTTTCAGGTAATACTGCAATGAACACTACTTGCAAAAAAGTAACTTTCAGTGCTCCAATATAAAACTCCTAAACATAAACTTATTTTCTGCAGACCTCTAGCACCACTCCAACATGTGTGACGAAGACGTGAGCCCCTTGGTTGTGGACAATGGCTCCGGCATGGTCAAGGCCGGCTTCGCCGGTGACGACGCTCCCCGCGCCGTCTTCCCCTCCATCGTCGGCCGTCCTCGTCACCAGGGTGTGATGGTCGGTATGGGTCAGAAGGACGCCTACGTCGGTGATGAGGCCCAGAGCAAGAGAGGTATCCTGACTCTCAAGTACCCCATCGAACACGGCATCATCACCAACTGGGACGACATGGAGAAGATCTGGCATCACTCCTTCTACAACGAGCTTCGTATTGCCCCTGAGGAGTCCCCAGTCCTCCTGACGGAGGCTCCCCTCAACCCCAAGGCCAACCGTGAGAAGATGACACAGATCATGTTCGAGACCTTCAACACCCCCGCCATGTACGTGGCCATCCAGGCCGTGCTGTCCCTGTACGCCTCTGGTCGTACCACAGGTATCGTGCTTGATACTGGTGATGGTGTCACCCACACCGTCCCCATCTACGAAGGTTACTGTCTTCCCCACGCTATCCTTCGTCTCGACCTGGCTGGCCGTGACTTGACTGCTTACCTTACAAAGATCATGACAGAGCGTGGTTATTCCTTCACCACCACGGCTGAGCGAGAAATCGTTCGCGATATCAAGGAAAAACTTTGCTATGTCGCCCTCGACTTTGAGAACGAGATGAATATTGCTGCTGCTTCTTCATCTCTTGAAAAGTCCTACGAACTTCCCGATGGTCAAGTCATCACCATCGGTAACGAACGTTTCCGTGCTCCCGAATCTCTATTCCAGCCTTCCTTCCTGGGTATGGAATCTGTCGGTATCCATGAGACCGTCTACAACTCCATCATGAGGTGCGACATTGATATCAGGAAGGACCTGTTCGCCAACAACGTTTTGTCTGGTGGTACCACCATGTACCCTGGTATTGCTGACCGCATGCAGAAGGAAATCACAGCTCTGGCTCCCCCCACCATCAAGATCAAGATCATTGCTCCTCCCGAGCGTAAATACTCCGTCTGGATCGGTGGCTCCATCCTGGCCTCTCTCTCCACCTTCCAGACCATGTGGATCACCAAGGAGGAATACGACGAGTCCGGCCCAGGCATCGTCCACCGCAAGTGCTTCTAAGAAGTACACTATCGAAATCACATGTGAATTGTTATTATTGTTAATATTTTATCTATATGTTTCCTGCATACAATTTTTTGAATGTGGGCATATCTGTTAACAACAAAAATAAAAGTAATTACTGTGGAAGAAAATGTTGTAATTATAGTCCATATTTTTACGGTTTTAAATTGCTCTGTATACATGGAAAATAATTATAAGCGAGAATGGAAAACAAGAGGTGCATTATATTAGTATTTTTTATTTTCTGAAAGAATTTGACAAATAAAAAAAATATATACATATGTCTAATGATGGTCTGGTTGTGTGAGGAGATTATATGCTCCTTAATGAAGCCGCCTTGTTTATGCATTGTTAATCGCCTAGAAAGAGACGTTGTTGTCTTGGTTATATACTGAGATCTTCGGGGCTGACAGTCCCCAAATGGGCATGTGAAGGCATAGACGTCGTTAGTTTCTTTCAAGGCGTTCTGTTTGGTGTCTGAAGAGTTCTTCATGAGTAGGTTGGCCGTTTTCTTGTTTTTGTAGTAAATTGTTCATTGTATCTTCTGATTTGTGTCTGTGGGGGATAACGTTCCTATTAATAATATCTTTCAGGACACTTTCCCCGTTTTATGAGCCGTCGAAAAGAAGTTTCTGTAAAACAGTCTAATAGGGGGTACAAGTGTTGTGCTAGTTGATTCCTCAGAGGCTGCATGGCGTTTCACCTTTCTTTTAATGACGTCTTCAACATAATCGTTAGAGAAGCCACTTGACTTGGACCTGCCTTACCCTACAGAGTTCTTCGTCGACCTGGTTCCAACCAGAGCTGTGAGTGAAAGTTCGGTCGACGTAAGCGTTGACAACACTCCTCTTGTACCTGTCTGGGCAGTCACTATAGGCATTAAGGCACATTCCTATGTTCGTTTCCTTAGTGTAGACTGCAGTGTGGAAGCCACCATTCCTTCCTGTGACTGTTACGTGACTCCTTGAAAAGGCAGCTTCCCATTACTCTCCATCTCGTAAGTGAAACTTAACACCGAATTTTGCTCGAATGCCTCCTTCAGCTGCTGCAAACGGCTGACGTTTGAGAGAGAGAGAGAGAGAGAGAGAGAGAGAGAGAGAGAGAGAGAGAGAGAGAGAGAGAGAGAGAGAGAGAGATTACAAACAACTAGCCTCAGAGACCCTTTGGTACCGACCAATGCCTCCACGAACTTGCAGTCCAATATCTTCATAACACAAGAGACTAGGACCACCAAAAAACTGACGTCTTTGTTTGGAGGTCTTATTGCAGTTCCCCGACCCAGAGATGGCTTCCGAAATCTCTCCGGAATCAGCCTCACTGAGGATCAGTTCACTCGCTTAAATCTGGGAATAAACTGTCACGTTATGTCGAGACCAAGTGAGACGGTGGGAGACGGAAGGTGGAGTTGGAGATCCTGCTGCACGACATGTTCCACCTTGAGACACAAAAGGTCATCACTAAGGATACTTTGCGAGGAGAACTTCTGACAAATGGAGGAAAGGTTCTATATAATTAGTGAAGCACCATACTATCTTCTGAGCTCAAAGCGGCAGCTAAAGATCTTCGTAAGATTAAGGAAATAGTTATCATAGTTATCGGAAAATGTGATAAATTGCCAATATTTGTCATCTTCAAAATCGATGAATATTTTTAAAACATAAACCTCATCCTCTTTGATCAAGGTTAAATTCTATGGGAACACTATGCGGTCTACACTATGGGAACCAACAAAGTAATGTGCCTTAATGCTAATAGTGAGTGCCCTGACAGGTACAAGCCAAGTGCTGTAGACAACTGTGTCGAGAGCACTCTCACACGGTTGACACAGTTGTTGAAGATGGAAGTAGGTTGATCTGCGTTACTCGGTACAGTAACACAGGTCCAAGTCAGTAGTAGTAGTAGTAGTAGAAGACATCCATCAGTCTCAGGAGACTGCGTTACTGTACCGAGTAACGCAGGTCAACCTCCTTCCATCTTCAACAACTGTGTCAACCGTGTGAGAGCAATAAACAAGTCAGTAATGGGTACTCTAATGTATATGTCGAAGATATAATTAAAAGGAAGTGAACTGCCATGCTATCTCTGACGCAACTGTCAACACTACAATGTCTGTGGAAAATCCATAACTTAAAGGATGCTTTGTAAGCGTCTGCGCTCATGCTATATAAAACGCCCAAAAGACAACATAATTTAAAAGTTAATTAATTTTAATTAAATTAAAGCAAGATATTTTTTCATACGTTTCCATATTCACTATATGGAATACAAACTAATAGCAGTGTTAATCAAGGTGCGCTCGTAAACTAACTTAATTAAATTTCACTCACCGAAAACTTTATTTTGTGTGTGTGTGTGTGTGTGTGTGTGTGTGTGTGTGTGTGTGTGTGTGTGTGTGTGTGTGTGTGTGTGTGTGTGTGTGTGTGTGTGTGTGTGTGTGTGTGTGTGTGTGTGTGTGTGTGTGTGTGTGTGTGTGTGTGTGTGTGTGTGGCTTAACCGGATCACGAGTTAATTTATATCATAACACTGCCAGATGGTACTAAATATACACCTTGACAAGACACTCTCTAAGTCAGCTGTTTTGTTGCATTATTACAAGTGAACAGAGACATATACAGTCTTCCTCAGTTGTTTGTGGTCGCGTTGACCTAACGAGTCTGATTAAACTAAGTGACTTTCTCCCCTTAAACACTCACATAACTAAGACACCTTCTCCTATACGTAGGACAGATAACGTGTAAATATTTGCTGATCCTCGTAATGACACTACGTCTGATAAGAGTTGTTATGTTACGTTCCATTTGGTAGTATTGTCGGCTCGCTAGTCCTCAGTGGAGGAAAAGGCAGCAACTGTGTTCACTTGTTCCACACTGAATTACCCAACCACTTGGGCTGGACGGTAGAGCGACGGTCTCGCTTCATGCAGATCGGCGTTCAATCCCCGACCGTCCAAGTGGTTGGGGCACCATTCCTTTCCCCCGTCCCATCCCAAATCCTTTTCCTGACCCCTTCCCAGTTCCCAGTGCTATATAGTCGTAATGGCTTGGCGCTTTCCCTTGATAATTCCTTCCTTTCACACTGAATTCTGACAGCAAGTGTTTTTACTGCAAGACTTACAATTAATGCTAATTACATCCCGTATCATCCTTTCATTCTCACTTATAGGCCTGGGGTAAATCTATTTTTATAGTGCACTACAATATCCTTTTCTACGGGGTCAATTATTTTCAGTGTAGTGGCTATTTAGCTTCTTACTAACAATTTCCTTGAAGTCGTTATTGCCGCAATCGCTATTCACAATTATTTTCCAGATACGTTTGAGGTCACGACACAAGAATTGCCAGGAAGAGCAGGTCAATATAAAATGCGCGCACTACATATGCACCGGTGAAAATTATCTTATATCTGTCAGTACATTCAAAGTGCCCAAAAGGCTACAACTCCTAGGTTGTGCGAGTCCATAACCCAGTGACTGGGCCGACCCTGACCCGCCTGTGACAGTCCTTGCTCTGGTGTGTGTACTCACCTAATTGTACTCACCTAATTGTGCTTGCGGGGGTTGAGCTCTGGCTCTTTGGTCCCGCCTCTCAACCGTCAATCAACTGGTGTACAGATTCCTGAGCCTATTGGGCTCTATCATATCTACATTTGAAACTGTGTATGGAGTCAGCCTCCACCACATCACTTCCTAATGCATTCCATTTACTAACTACTCTGACACTGAAAAAGTTCTTTCTAACGTCTCTGTGGCTCATTTGGGTACTCAGCTTCCACCTGTGTCCCCTTGTTCGCGTCCCACCAGTGTTGAATAGTTCATCCTATGTGTGTGTGTGTGTGTGTGTGTGTGTGTGTGTGTGTGTGTGTGTACTCACCTATTTATGCTTGCGGGGATTGAGCTCTGGCTCTATGATCCCGCCTCTCAACTGTCAATCAACTGATGTACAGGTTCCTGAGCCTATTGGGCTTTATCATATCTAAAGCCATAGATATGGTTCTATAGCTCTATCATATCATATCATGTATGTGTGTGTGTATGTGTGTGTGTGTGTGTGTGTGTGAGTGTGTGTGTGTGTGTGTGTGTGTGTGTGTGTGTGTGTGTGTGTGTGTGTGTGTGTGTGTGTGTGTGTGTGTGGGCGTGTGTGGGCGTGTGTGTGCGCGTGTGTGTGTGTGCGTGTGTGTACTCACCTGAATGTGTGGGCGCGTGTACATATAGCTTTGCATGTTTGACTAGCTAGTCAAACTTGATGTAAAATTATTTAAAATATATATATATCTCCCTCTCTTCATATACATATTTAGGTATATACATTTAGCTATATGGCAAGTACCTTTAAGTTTTAAAAATACATTGCAGGAATCTATCTCTGAATAAACTCTAAAGAGATGAGATCTGAGTCATTCAACACACAACATCAACTATTAAGGCAAAAGCCGTGTATATGTTAAGGCTTCCTAGCTGCCAACTCCTTGCGTGTAGCCTGAGCAATTGTTTTTTTTTAGTTAGTCAATACTCCGGAATGCAATTCTGGTCATTGTTAACGTTAATAAAAATAAAATATACCATAAAACAAATTCAAGTATTTATGACTGCTGTTAAAAATAAGTTAAAATAACTATTATGTTAATTATATAATATTTATCACCGGGGTATCGGATGACTTCAACGTAGAAAGCAAAGAGCCGCTCTGGACAACCACCTCAACCAGCTGTAAACTGAAATTGTAAACAAATGACACAAAGTATCCTGCTGCGTTAATAAGCAGGAATAAACAGCAGGTATATAAAGGCAATTATGAAGGCAGGAAGCTAGTGTACTTCAAGCTCAGGATACGTCTGCACTGTGTACGTGTACCAGCTGTGTGGTGATCATTATCAATTACTTGAAAATACATAACGATAACGAATGGAAACGGCCGTTTTGTATTTGTTTTATTAGGATTTTATCTAACGGGGTAACGCGAGATACAAACAATATGGTTATACTACGTGTTAAGTATTAGCTGTCATAAACGATTTATTGATTTTATTCTACGCATCTTCTTAGTTATCTCAAACCGGGATATTAATTAGAAAATATTTAATATACATCTTTATATATATATATATATATATATATATATATATATATATATATATATATATATATATATATATATATATAGTGTCAGACCACGAAGGAAGGATTAAAACAGGAATTTCCTTAAGTACTTTTGTATTTAATAATACATCTTCAGAAGGATGGATTTTACAGTTCAGTGGGTGTGGATATATAGGCTTTAAAGAAGTGAAGTGAGGTGAGGTACAATGTCTTTAATGAGATAATGGGATATTAATAAGTCATTAGTTAGATAAATGTGTATCAATGATCCTACACAAATCCCACTTTTACTGATTAATCAAAATGGATATAAATTATACAAACCTCTGCTAATGTTCAAATTACATGGTTTTGCAATCTTTATTAAAACAGATTCAATAGTGTTCCTGTTGAAAATGTTTTTACAATTCATAATTGAAGAAACCCTCTCCCAATCAATTTGGTGAGAACTTTCTGACAAATGAACAAACAAGGCATTAGACAATAGGATATGTCTTACAGAGTATTTATGTTGCGAAATTCTATTTCAAATCTTTAATTTCAAATAAAAACAGATTGCCTATATATCCACACCCACTAAACTGTAAAATCCATCCTACTGAAGATGTATTATGAAATACGAAACTACTTATGGAAATTCCTGTCTTAATCCTTCCGTCGTGGTCTGACACTGTCGTATTGTTCATCACGTGTTAATTTCTTCGTGATTTACACACATACACATATATATAACTAAGAACTCTAATTGACCCAGCCAGGATTCGAACCCGTGCCATCAAGAATCACCACTAAACATACACAGTACCGTGACCACCGCATCAATGATCGTCTACAGTACGTACACAGTACGGTGGTCACGGCACTGTGCACGTTTAGGGGTGATCCTGAACGGCATGGGTTCGAATCCTGGCCCGTCCAATTAGAGTTCTTAGTTATCTATGGCTTGCGTGTTCCTGCAGCTTTCTCCCTTATAATATATATATATATATATATATATATATATATATATATATATATATATATATATATATATATATATATATATATATATATATATATATATATATATATATAAATAGTAACAGTTTTCCTTGCGTCGCTGTTAAACAGATTATCAATGACGCATATTCTGAGATAAATACAAGTACTTAAGTGAGCGTTCTCATAAACACAGCGTTACGGCTGCCTTAAATGATGCAGCCACAACGAGCTACATACCCCCCGGGGAGGAGTGGCCGAGGTTGCTTCCCTCGCTGCTCACATGGCTACTCTTAACATCCATGTACAAGCTCGCCGCCCAACCAGAGCAAGAGGGGGGAAACTAGCGAGGTTTAAAGCTTTTACAAGTGCGCTTGGAAACGAGAGTTCAGTTGAACACTCTTATATTGGGCACCACTGCAGGGAATAGTTTACTGAGCGGGATTTTACTTTAACTCGCCATGATAAGTTCATGGCGTCTTTTCCCCTTTCTTGCCCCAATTATTGTTAATAGTAACATGCAAGTTAAAGTGTTAAATTAGTTACATATTAGACTTGATTTAGAATTGGCTTAAATATGATTTGGATATATTGCAGATGCATTGCGCTAAAGACGATTGAGTGCTGTGAAACAAGGAAGGCAGACGGTTCCAATCAGCTAGTCAACCTGCTTCCTCTTACCCACGATCATGTTAACTAATTAGCTTAGTGTAGTAGTTATACACCAAGTTATAACAGTCCCCGAACATTGAAATACCGTCATATATACAGTTAGGGGGGGCTAGATTGTTTTAAGTGCTGGTTAAACAAACACATGAGTGAATATATCTGTTTTAGATAACAGCAGCCTCGTGGGCAAATACTGCAGTTTCTGATGTTCTCCAATTCTTAATTTTTTGTTTTCGTTCGACCAATCAGCATTACAAAACATGTGTTCATAACAATATTAATAATCAATATAATTATAATAAACAAAGTACGTAACATAAATATCTACGTCAAATAGTTTTTATGTATTTAACAAGTCAGGTTAATAAATAATTTAATGCTTAACTGATTTCTTACCTAGATCTAAATATGTTAAATATACCATATACTGCAGATAATAATACAGCAATTAACAAAATTAGTTGCAAATATTTTTAAATCTGCATTTACATTTGATGTCATGTAAAAATAAGCAAATTCGGAATCATTTTAATTAGAATTCTGCTGTTTTCCCAGACCTAGCACCACTCCACCATGTGTGACGACGAAGTGAGCCCCTTGGTTGTGGACAATGGCTCCGGCATGGTCAAGGCCGGCTTCGCCGGTGACGACGCTCCCCGCGCCGTCTTCCCCTCCATCGTCGGCCGTCCTCGTCACCAGGGTGTGATGGTCGGTATGGGTCAGAAGGACGCCTACGTCGGTGATGAGGCCCAGAGCAAGAGAGGTATCCTGACTCTCAAGTACCCCATCGAACACGGCATCATCACCAACTGGGACGACATGGAGAAGATCTGGCATCACTCCTTCTACAACGAGCTGCGAGTTGCCCCTGAGGAGTCCCCAGTCCTCCTGACGGAGGCTCCCCTCAACCCCAAGGCCAACCGTGAGAAGATGACACAGATCATGTTCGAGACTTTTGCTACACCTGCCATGTACGTGGCCATCCAGGCCGTGCTGTCCCTGTATGCCTCTGGTCGTACCACAGGTATCGTGCTCGATACTGGTGATGGTGTCACCCACACCGTCCCCATCTACGAAGGTTACTGTCTTCCCCACGCTATCCTTCGTCTCGACCTGGCTGGCCGTGACTTGACTGCCTACTTGATGAAGATCATGACAGAGCGTGGTTATTCCTTCACCACCACGGCTGAGCGAGAAATCGTTCGCGATATCAAGGAGAAACTTTGCTACGTCGCCCTTGACTTCGAGAATGAAATGAACATTGCGGCTGCTTCCTCATCCCTTGAGAAGTCCTACGAACTTCCTGATGGTCAGGTCATCACCATCGGTAACGAACGTTTCCGTTGCCCAGAGTCCTTGTTCCAGCCTTCCTTCCTGGGTATGGAATCTGTTGGTATCCATGAGACCGTCTACAACTCCATCATGAGGTGCGACATTGATATCAGGAAGGACCTGTTCGCCAACAACGTTTTGTCTGGTGGTACCACCATGTACCCTGGTATTGCTGACCGCATGCAGAAGGAAATCACAGCTCTGGCTCCAGCTACCATCAAGATCAAGATCATTGCTCCTCCCGAGCGTAAGTACTCCGTCTGGATCGGTGGCTCCATCCTGGCCTCTCTCTCCACCTTCCAGACCATGTGGATCACCAAGGAGGAGTACGACGAGTCCGGCCCAGGCATCGTCCACCGCAAGTGCTTCTAAAAAGTTGTTAATTCTTAAAGCGATATTTATTTTTATAACTATGTTTTTGGAATATTTGGATGGAAGATAAACTGGATCTTCGAATTATGTGATCTCATATTATAACGATAAAATATTATTGTAAGAATTTCTATAGAGTATAATTGGATTTTATGTACCCCATATTTTTTCGAAGCAAATGAGTAATTCGATTTCTCGATTAATACAAATAAAGTGAACAGTAATTCAGCGTTGTCTTTCTGTACGCACTGTACACACTTAACCTTTGTATACTGTGTATTAGTCACACACTACACAAAAGCTCCAAACAAGTAAACTTGATAAAACAGTAAACCATGTAACTAAAATGCACCTGAGAATGGGCTTGCAAGAGTTTAAATATTCTGCTCCTTATGAGGTCTCGTGGTCCAGTTGTATGGTCCTCCACTGCTTCATCTGAGAATGAACTCTGATCTACAAATACCATCAGGTACCATGCTTGGTGCTCTTTGATAAAGCAAATAAATGATACATACATATCACTTATCTCTATGACCCCTCAAAGGATTCGAAGCCAGGCCGCTAGGGGTTTCCCTGTCAACAGCGCTGGTACTCTTACCACTGCCCCAGCGATATATATTATATTATATTATATTATATTATATATATATATAATATATATATATATATATATATATATATATATATATATATATATATATACATATATATATATATATATATATATATATATATATGTATATATATATATATATATATATATAAATATATATATATATATACATATATATACATATATATATATATATATATATATATATATATATATATATATATATATATATACATATATATATATATATATATATATATATATATGTATATATATATATATATATATATATATATAAATATATATATATATATATATATATATACATATATATACATATATATATATATATATATATATATATATATATATATATATATATATATATATATATATGTCGTACCTAGTAGCCAGAACGCACTTCTCAGCCTACTATGCAAGGCCCGATTTGCCTAATAAGCCAAGTTTTTATGAATTAATGTTTTTTTCGACTACCTAACCTACCTAACCTAACCTAACCTAGCCTTTTCGGCTACCAAACCGAACCTAACCTATAAAGATAGGTTAGGTTAGGTTAGGTAGGGATGGTTAGGTTTAGTGATAAATCTACGTTAATTTTAACTCCAATAAAAAAAGTTGACCTCATACATAATGAAATGGGTAGCTTTATCATTTCATAAGAAAAAAATTAGAGAAAATTTATTAATTCAGGAAAACTTGGCTTATTAGGTAAATCGGGCCTTGCATAGTAGGCTGACAAGTGCGTTCTGGCTATTAGGTACGACATATACATATATATATATATATATATATATATATATATATATATATATATATATATATATATATATATATATATATATATATATATATATAAGGCATCCATCAGTCTCAGGAGACTATGGATTTGCACTCTGATTGTCGGTCTGGAGTAGCCTCTCCAGGGCGCAAAGCCAAGGTAAGTTGATACGGGGGAGAAGCTGTCACCCTAACAGCAGGTCCGCCCTCTCCACGGCGCCGAAAGTCTCTAATGGAAAAGCAAACGTCAATACGATTGGTTCCAACGCCGTCGCATGGAATCGAACCGGGGCCTTTAGGACTACGACCCCTGAGCGCTGTCCACTCAGCTGCGAGTGTATGTGTGCATGTGTATCGTTAGTGGTCAACTAGTTTACGTATGCTCAAATTTATGAGGTCAGAAACATTACAAATTACCACATTTTATAGGTCAACAATCTGGAGTTATACTCCAAACAAAAAGAGACCAACTCGTTGACGAATGCCTTACATTTAGAGCCTATTAATTTAAAGTTGGAGTGGAAATGGTTATTTCCATTTAGGGCAGTAAGTATGAACAAATAAAAAAACAGTTAATTTCCGACAGAATACTTTAAATTTGCTGACTTCGTTAAGCACATGTAACGTATTAAAAAAGTCAACTTATGCCAAAAAAGATTCACCTATGCCTAAAAGATGCAACTACTGTATGCCTTAAAAGATTTACCAATACCTAAAAATATGAACTGATGTGTAAAAATATTCACCATTGATAAAATTATGCACCATTGATAAAAATATGCACCATTGATAAAAATATGCATTTATATATAAAACAGATGCACCAATACCTAAATAGAAAACCCATTGTATGGTGCTTATGCTAATTTACGAAAGATGGAATAAGGAGATGTCAAAAGGGCTACGAAGAGCTTCAAGAAGAACGGACAGATGTTAAACAAGTTTAACCAAATCAAAATTATCTAAAAATAATGACACATAATCAAGAATATAGACAAGAAACACAGAGCCTAAAGAACGCTTGGGTACTGGACTAGGGAACTGCTTTCATACTGTTCAAGAAGGTTGTATAGTTATATGTTGTTGTTGTTAAAGATTCGCTACCTGGAACAAAAAGTTCCAAGTAGCACGGGCTATGGTGAGCCCGAAAACTTAGTATAGTTATATAAAGGCAGTCTTCATCAACCTGTGGACTGATGAGGTGTGTACACAAGAACTTGAGTTTTAAAGTTTAAACCTTTTTACTGCTGCTTAACATACATGCAACTCCTCAAAATATAAAATAAAAGCAATACCGTGCATATTATATTTTTAACCTTGTAATTAGAATTATATATGTTAAGAATCAGAACAAATCTAACGTACAACCCACAAAGATAAACTACCTCTTAATATAACAACTATGAAGTCATGCAAAGCTAAAAAAAAAAAGTGACTACTAGTATGAATGAATTTTATTTTTTGAACCCTGGCGTTTCCTCATATGAAACTCATACGACAGCATTTATAATGTCAATAAGTTTAAGTTTTTGGATGATAAATATGTCTATGAGTATCCATACACTGGCATTTCATCTTCGTACGCATATATGTACTTTCTCATTGAAGTACACGGTGTGAACTTCAATGTCCATACATTCGGTGAACTGATAGACGCAATGGTAAACTGTAAAGAATCTCGTTCGGTAGACGCAATGGTAAAATATGAAGGATCTCGTTTGTTAGACGCAATGGTTAACTAAAAAATCTCGTTCGTTAGACGCGATGACAAACTGTAAAGGATCTCGTTTGTTAGACGCAATGGTAAACTGTAAAGGATCTCGTTCGTTAAACGCAATGGTAAACTGTAAAGGGTCCCGTTCGTTAGACGCAATAGTAAACTGTAAAGGATCTCATTCGTTAGACGCGATGGTAAACTGTGAAGGATCTCGTTTGTTAGACGCAATGGTGAAATGTATGGCATCTTATGAATGTACAGTTGTTTATATATTACTTATAACATATACAGAACCGGTAGTGCATATCTCACTTATGAATATACACTGGTGTATATCTCCATTATAACAAATAGTGATGAATATCTCACTTATGAATATACACTGGTGTATATCTCCATTATAACAAATAGTGATGAATATCTCACTTATGAATATACATTAGTGTATATCTCCCTTATAACATATAGTGACATATATCTCACTTATGAATAAGGAGTACCATATATCTTATTTTTTATATTCACAGAGATCCTTCTCTCACTTATACACAAGTGTACATCACTCAGTTCTACAGTATATATGTATAACATACAGTGGCACACCTGTCAAGTATACATTATTGCACATATAGCATGTAGCTGTCCATCTATCATGTATACAAATACAAAGGTCCAATAACTAACTTATACACTATTAATATGAGAATAATTTATAAAAATTGTAAAGCCCTTATTCGCAGAGTCGCGCGTATCACAATACAAAAAATTTCCCAAAATAAAGGTTCCCGACTATTTTAACAGGAATGAGAAACCGTCTCTTGCTCCACACTGTCAGCAGATATAATATTAGCATGCTTCAGCGCGCAGCACGTCCGGAACACCTGCCCGGGGGGTGCACACTTGAGGGCAATACGCCTGAGGGCAAAATAGTCACAACCACCCTCTAATTCATTTCAGTTTAGGGGGTTCTAAACTATTATTTACTTCCCCATTTCACGCCGCCACGTTCAACTCTTATTCGTCCCTATGACTTACTCGACCACACACACAAACATTTATTTACTTCCAAATACACCAGCTATAGCTATGTTTCCCTCTGTATTGTCTTATACAATGTGTTGAGATGTGTACTAGTTGTGCTTCCTTATGTTGTCTTATACACTTTGTTGTTCTGTATATCAACTGTTTCTCACCTTGTGTTGTCTTACACACTGTATTCATATGTATACCAGCTGTGTTTCACCTTGTGTTGATATGTATACCACCTGTGTCTCCGTGTGTTTTGTTTTACACATATACTACACCCAAGTCATCATACATTTAACTTAATATGGTTTCTGAAAAGAGAGGAACCCATGAGCACAGCTTTATCTGCTGTTTTCAATGAACATAATGTGCTATTTTTTCATATATATATATATATATATGTCGTACCTAGTAGCCAGAACTCACTTCTCAGCCTACTATTCAAGGCCCGATTTGCCTAATAAGCCAAGTTTTCCTGAATTAATATATTTACTATAATTTTTTTCTTATGAAATGATAAAGCTACCCTTTTCACTATGTATGAGGTCAATTTTTTTTTATTGGAGTTAAAATTAACGTAGATATATGACCGAACCTAACCAACCCTACCTAACCTAACCTAACCTATATATATAGGTAAGGTTAGGTTAGGTAGCCAAAAAAAGCTAGGTTAGGTTAGGTTAGGTAGGTTAGGTAGACGAAAAAACATTAATTCATGAAAACTTGGCTTATTAGGCAAATCGGGCCTTGCATAGTAGGCTGAGATATATATATATATATATATATATATATATATATATATATATATATATATATATATATATATATATATATATATATATATATATATATATATATATATATATATATATATATATATATATATATATATATATATATATATATATATAATATATATATATATATATTATATATATATAATATATATATATATATATATATATATATATATATATATAATATATATATTATATATATATATAATATATATATATATATATATATATATATATATATATATATATATATATATATATATATATATATATATATATATATATATATGTCGTACCTAGTAGCCAGAACGCACTTCTCTGCCTACTGTGCAAGACCCGATTTGCCTAATAAGCCAAGTTTTCATGAATTAATTGTTTTTCGACTACCTAACCTACCTAACCAAACCTAACTTTTTTGGCTACCTAACCTAACCTAACCTATAAAGATAGGTTAGGTTAGGTTAGGTAGGGTTGGTTAGGTTCGGTCATATATCTACGTTAATTTTAACTCCAATAAAAAAAAATTGACCTCATTCATAATGAAATGGGTAGCTTTATCATTTCATAAGAAAAAAAATTAGAGAAAATATATTAATTCAGGAAAACTTGGCTTATTAGGCAAATCGGGCCTTGCATAGTAGGCCGAGAAGTGCGTTCTGGCTACTAGGTACGACATATATATATATATATATATATATATATATATATATATATATATATATATATATATATATATATGTCGTACCTAGTAGCCAGAACTCACTTTTTGGCCTACTATTCAAGGCCCGATTTGCCTAATAAGCCAAGTTTTCATGAATTAATTGTTTTTCGACTACCTAACCTACCTAACCTAACCTAACCTAACTTTTACGGCTACCTAACCAAACCTAACCTATAAAGATAGGTTAGGTTAGGTTAGGTAGGGTTGGTTAGGTTCGGTCATATATCTACGTTAATTTTAACTCCAATAAAAAAAATTGACCTCATACATAATGAAATGGGTAGCTTTATCATTTCATAAGAAAAAAATTAGAAAAAATATATTAATTCAGGAAAACTTGGCTTATTAGGCAAATCGGGCCTTGAATAGTAGGCCAAAAAGTGAGTTCTGGCTACTAGGTACGACATATATATATATATATATATATATATATATATATATATATATATATATATATATATATATATATATATATATATATATATATATATATGTCGTACCTAATAGCCAGAACGCACTTCTCAGCCTACTATTCAAGGCCCGATTTGCCTAATAAGCCAAGTTTTCACGAATTAATGTTTTTTCGTCTACCTAACCTACCTAACCTAACCTAACCTAGCTTTTTTTGGCTACCTAACCTAACCTTACCTATAAATATAGGTTAGGTTAGGTTAGGTAGGGTTGGTTAGGTTCGGTCATATATCTACGTTAATTTTAACTCCAATAAAAAAAATTGACCTCATACATAGGGAAAAGGGTTGCTTTATCATTTCATAAGAAAAAAATTATAGTAAATATATTAATTCAGGAAAACTTGGCTTATTAGGCAAATCGGGCCTTGAATAGTAGGCTGAGAAGTGAGTTCTGGCTACTAGGTACGACATATATATATATATATATATATATATATATATATATATATATATATATATATATATATATATATATATATATATATATATATATATAACCTAATAGCCAGAACACATTACTTGGCGTAGTATGCAAGGCCCGATTTGCCTAATAAGTCGAGGTAATCTGGTAATCATACATCATATCAATGTACAGAACGACAATACTTATATTATTTGATAAGATACCAAGTTTGATTAGACCATATGAGGCTTGATTGTCTGTCGGGTTGTCCAGGTAATATTTAAGTGAGAATGTTTTATTAAATAACATTTCATGTACACTAGAGCTATTAAAATGTTATATATATATACTTACTAAATTATAATTTTACCAAATTTATATCTAGTTTAACAAATTATATTAAAAAATACAATTCAATAAAGATAATTATTTATAGTAATCCAAACATCTGTGATAAAGGCATGTTAGAATAAGGAGTCACCTCAAAGGTGAGAGATGGAAGCATAAAAGTCACTGAGGGAGAGACAAAAGCAGACTTTAGTACACCAAACCTTTTCATTGTAACTGTTTCATTAAGAGTAAGAAAATTTTGCTGCTACGGTAAATTATCAGACCGTAAATGCTGTGAGCTGGTTGGAGTTTGGGTAAATAAATACCAGAGTTCAGATTTTATATTTTCGTTCAGGCAAAAGCTATCTGCTGTTGGGTGCAACCTATCTTACCCACCACCCAAAACAGCTATATGTAAAAAAAAAAGAGGAAAAATTCCAAACAATGAGACACCTTTGGCATTAGTAAGCGAGAGTATAGGGATCCTATATAAGAGCAATGATGCACACTCTGGTCTTAGTGTACTTCAGCCTCAGGATACGTCCAGTCTGTGTACGTGACTCTTGTGCTCTTAGTTGTGGCTAATACTCCCAAGCCAGTCTGTGTTCGTCAGCACATATTTCATTTTGTCTGAAAACTCTCTCTCATCGCCCGTACTTTCGAATGAAAAACTCATTTTGAGTTAAAAGAACCGCAGCGTCTGAAAACAATTACCTCTTTTTAAACCAAATGGACGTAATATATTTACCTCATAATTAGTTTTTTGACTAGATCAGAAATTAACTCTTTTCCTTTATATCAAGCTTGTAAGTTGTGTAAAGAGTTAAAATATATCCATTATCCCAGTGGTTAATAACATTAGCCAATATAGTACAAGTTCCACCCCGAGAGACAGACTCGCAGGTGCTACTCATTTTATCTCGAGTGACAGCAGTATGCGGAAATTTGGCAAGAGCCTTACCATATTGCTCCTGATATGGGTTGGTTTTATTTTCTTCTCGTGAATCAGAGGGACGGAGCGGGGTGGGAGGAGCTGGTGGTGGTGCGGTGGACCCTCTTCACAATGAGTCTGGCTCAGGCAGGGGGAGGACAAGGCTATATATTTTTAGGGCTATCTACCTGACAAATTTTTAATCTTACCTTTCATTTAGATTTCGACGGATGAGGAAATAGTAAAATGTAGTTGAAGCTTAATTAAAAAAAAGCTTGCAACCTATATTTACATGTTACATGATATTTTTTCCCACAGTACATATCCAATATTTAATAGTAGCATCTAAAGAAAAGAAAAAAATATTGATTTATTTTATAATAATAATAATAATAATAATATATTATTATTATTATGGTACCACCTCTGGT